>NC_054707.1:16730086-16877586 GCF_016097555.1 Gigantopelta aegis
ACAGCAGCATGGGATCATTAATAACATATTTTTTAACAGCCTTTGCTCAGGGGTGGAAATTGGTGAACTGTAAAACAGAAGAAATCTAGAGGGGTCCCGGAAATTCTTGAAATCCTAGGTTAAAATCTGTGACATCTGACACATTTTGGAGGAAAGGACGATTAAAATGCGAGGAAACGAAATGTTCCATGAGAAGAAAACAGCGGATCCGAGGAGAATTCCCAACCCTGTTTGCTACATCAGTTTGTGGAGAACCAGCCCTTGAAGTTCAAATCATTTTAAAATAATAACAAAGTAAATACCCAATGATAAAATTGTTGCAGGTCAACTTTGAAAGAACTTTTTGTGGCGACACTGCTGACTGCTGATACAAATTTCGAAAGCTGATTGTGACTGAGAAAAAACCCCACTGGATTCAACAATGGGGGTAGAATCTATTCCATATTCCATCACATCCATGGGTGCTCTACAACTGAGCCACATCATGTCGCATCCCTGAAACCGGCAGCTTAAGTTTCTTACAAAACTGTTGACACACTGAACAATAAGTTACTTCAATAGCTAAAATGTTTAAAGTTTGTTTTGTTTAACGACACCACTAGAGTACATCGATTAATTAATCATTGGCTATTGGATGTCAAACATTTGGTAATTCTACATGTAGTCATCAGAGGGAACCCGCCAAATTTTTCCTAATGCAGCAAGGGATCTTTTATATGCACTTTCCCACAAATAGGAAAGCACATACCACGGCCTTTGTCCAGTTGTGGTGCACTGGATGAAAAGAAAAAAAAACCCAATGAGTTGAACGGATCCACCGAGGTGGTTTGATCCTGCGATGCAAGCACCTCAAGGGAGCACTCAACCGGACTTAGCTGAATTCTGCCCCCACTTTGATAGCAGGATGAGTTAGTATTATTAATTAAATAAAAGTTTGTTTTGTTTAATGACACCACTAAAGCACATTGATTACTTAATCATGAGCTATTGGATGTCAAACATTTGGTAATTCTGACTCGTAGTCAATAGAGGAAACCCACTACATGTTTCCTAATGCAGCAAGGGATCTTTTCTATACACTTTGCCACAGACAGGATAGCTCATACCACGGCCTTTGATATACCAGTCATGGTGCACTGGCTGGAACGAGAAATAACCCAATGGGCCCACTGACGGAGATCGATCTCAGACCGACTGCGCATTAAGCGAGCGCTCTACCCGGCCCCTATTAATTAAATGATCATCTGATAAAACATATAGCACACCAACCTGGTGAATGGTTTGTCTCATGAAGGACAGCAGTTCTTCGTACTTAATGAAGGTATAGAGCATCAGCTGAAATAAATTCAATACAAATAACATACATGGATTTAACTTTTAAACACTAAATCGGACTACAGGCTGGTAGGTACAGGGTTCGCAGCCCGGTACCGGCTCCAACCCAGAGCAAGTTCTTAAGGGCTCAATGGATAGGTTTAAGGCCACTACACTCTCTTCACTCTCACTAACCACTAATCAGCTAACAATTAACCCACTGTCCTGAACAGACAGAACAGATAGCTGAGGTGTGCACCCAGGACAGCGTGCTTGAACCATAACTGGATATAAGCACAAAAATAAGTTGAAATGAAGCTGTGATTTCGACAATAATAAAGGATGCCGAGTATGCATCGGGTGAAAAAAGGTTAAGGACCTTTCAACACTAAAGCAGAGCTAGCAAATTGTTCAAATTCAGAATCCTGTTAAGGAAATATATGGGGGGGGGGGGTAGGGGGGGTGTAGGGGGTGGGAGCCCAATCTAATTAAAATTAACTCCACTATTACATGTGGATCTAACACCAGCCAGTTGGAGCTCATGTCCACCAATCAAAACCTTACTTGCAGAATCCTGCCAGTGATTTAAAACTAACAACACTGCGTAGTCCCCAATGTCCAGGTAACATTTCGTCTGTAAATAATAATTTAAATATTGACCAATTACACTTCGCCTTTTATAACGTTATTTGGGAGCATACAAATTCAAAAAATATCGGGCAAGTCTATTTTAGTGGCCGCAGTACAGCGAACCATACCAATACGTACGGGGTGGGTTATCAGTCTTCAATTTTACATTAAAAATTATTTACTTATTTATAAAAAAAACTAACTAAATCAGTCTTCAGTTTTACATTACAAATTATTTATTTTATAAAATAAAACATGTTTTAAGGCATTCGTAATTCACACGAAACATGTCGTATACCCTCAGGATAATTCGGAATGTTTTCAAATTATTTTTAAATCACTGGCAGGATTCTGCAAGTAAGGTTTTGATTGGTGGACATGAGCTCCAACTGGCTGGTGTTAGATCCACATGTAATAGTGGAGCTAATTTTAATTAGATTGGTGGGAGCCTTGGGTCAAGCATTGCTTTAGAAAAAAAAACCCACTGTTATTATGTCAATGGACTGATCTATTTACCCATTAAAAATGTGTTAACTTTTAATGTTCACTTCTTCCCTGTCCATACCGTCACTTATTTTTTACACTGGAAATATTGTTAAGAAACTGTTAATTTTTTTTTTTAAATCTGCATAACCATATAGCTTCAGCAAAATATTTCCAATTAAAAAAAAAAGATTTTGGTCTCTCCTGCATACACAGTAAAATAGTCCAGAAATTTATAACTTATTAAAAGGATTCAATTTAAATCAATATAAAATGCTGTATAAATGAATGAATGAATGAATGTTTAACGACACCCCAGCACGAAAAATACATCGGCTATTGGGTGTCAAACTATGGTAATGCAAATAAATAAAGTGATGACAACATCAATATAAAAATTCAAGGTTTAAACAAAAACAGTGTAAAGAACTGTGCAAAAATACAAATACAAATATCACAGAATTTTACGGACACCGAATTTTACTCTAAACTTCAATTTGTGCTATACATACCATTTCTGTAAGATCATCGGACTTAAATCGGGAACTGCCAATAACATGAGCCCTCCCAGAGGGGCTGAAATATAGAACAATATGAATTGCACATACCTTTTTGGTTTCTGCAGGAAGAAAATATAAATACATTTACTACTTAGAATGCAGAATTGAGTAAAAACAAAATAGACATGGAGGGTGCAGGGCTAGAAATGAAAAAAAATTCTACATGCACCAGGTGCATGCTGAAAAAAAAGTTACATGCACCATTAAAATTCTGCATGCACCAAAAATAAGGTAAATCCTGTTAACAATGAGAAAAATACTATTTTAATTACCTTGATTACAGTGTTGATTTTTTTTTAGAAGCTATTCGGAATTATTCGGGGACTAATTTATTTATTAACAGTACCGGAACGTTATAGAACTGCGTTTATTACTGATTCTTGATCAAATTTGAAAATTTCACCCAAGCCTTACAGAAATCTATAATAGGTACAAAAACGTACGAAATTTGTGTTTCGTATTAAGCAATTAACAACTTTTTTACACTCGTAGATCTGTTGGTATAATATAAATTAGCCTACGATTCGACGAGAAGTTCGACTGAAATAATCACTGGCTGACTTCGAGTCAACTACGCGAGTAACGCACCTGCACGTTCACAATCATCTGATCAAGTGTGCCCATATCTGAGGTCGAAAATGTTCAAGGCAGTTACGGTACTTTGTATTGATCACAGATCTGGCGGAGTTCAATTTGTCAGTGACGACAACTGTGTTATGTGCGTGGATACCCCAAAGTCGGTCTCGATCACCTTCCCTAATACCGTTCACGGATATAACCGAGAACTGATATTTTCAATGACCGAACAACCTTCTGTAAGTAGGATTATTTAATACAAAAAATAAGATAAAAGTTATCGTTTTCATGTGGCGAACAGATTACTGCATATGCAAAATTCACATGAGTCTGAAGACAACAGGATACTAGTATACGCAGTACACAGTACTTGAAAAAATTACAATGCACCGCGTGCACCCGTAAAAGTTACATTGCATATGCAAAAATCAGCATGCACCGGTGCATGTACTAACACTGCATTTCGAGCCCTGGGGTGGTAAATGACTATTTGTTTAACAACACCTAAGCACATTTTAAACTACAGCTACTGGTTTTTAACATGATTATTTAGACACTTAGCAGGGGACAATATTTCAAAATCTTACGTAACCGGAACTTGGTTAATGTGAGCTTTACTTAGGTAACCAATTGTTCGGTTACATGAATATACATGTAGCTCTAGTAACCGATGAGTCAGAACTACCTGATTGTAAAACACTTGAACTATAGTTCTGTGCTACATTGGTGGTTCAAATGTATTTAGAAACAAATAAACTGATTTTCAATGTGACTTCTGATAGGGTACTTTTAATTTTAGAAATTAATTGTTCATCACATAACCAACTGGCAGTTCACGTGATTTTAAAATTGCGTAACCAACATGCGAACAGAACAATGGTTCTCGTAAAGTATTATGCCCTACTTAAACATATGGTAATTTTTGACAGTCATAGAGAGGAAACCGGCTACATTTTTCCATTAGTAGCAAGGGATCTTTTATATGCACCATCCCACAAACAGGATAACACATACCACAGTCTTTGATGCACCAGCCGTGGTGTACTGGCTGTGACGAGAAGACAACACAAGAGCACATTGATTTATTAATCATCGGCTATTGGATGTCAAATATTTAATAATTCTGACAATATTTTCCCATTAGCATCAAAGGATCTTTTATATGCATTTGCTATCACATACTATGGCATTCGTTATACCAATCGTGTGGCACCAGTTGGGATGGGAAATTCAGAGAACTGTCAACCAATAGGATTCAATCTTTCAACCCAAGCACTCACCCAACTGAACTAGACCACGCCCTTCAAGAAATAAGAAAGTCCAATGTTCAATAAGAGTATGAAAATTATAGCAGTATCATAAGATATTAAACAAGCTTCCATTTCGTATCATATTTAAGTCCCGAGCGGAATAATTTTCAGTTGTCATAAGCTTTAGTGAGTGACAATGAAAATTGAGAGACATGAACATGTTACGAAATGGTAGCGAGTTTAATATTCTATTTATTACCCGTAATCGATCTTAATTTATATCACTCATCTCGTTTCGTTGACATTTCTATAAGGTTGTAGTGCACATCAAGTCGGTTAACGTGAGTTTTACTTAGGTAATCAATTGCTCGGTTACATGAATATAGTTCTAGTAACCGATGAGTTAGAACTACCTAATTGAAAAACACTTGAACTACATTAGTGGTAGGGGCTTTGATGTGTACCAGAATATGTACTTTGATATGTACCAAGCTATTTTGAACCATATGGGTACAGTAATAATATAGTATTTGTGGTATGTTTTATTTTGAAACATGTAAAATATATAATCAGCACATAATGCTTACACTGTAACCACAGCTTTGAGCTGACTGCCGGCCCGCCAAAATATCCGACTCAGAGCTGTCGCCAGGTACATTGAACGTTCAGTACACGTGGGCTGCAGACTGAAAAAGACAAAACAGAATTACATCACTGAGCTGTCTGTATTATCTCAGGGCTCAAAACAGGAAGTAAAATATGGAAATAAAGCCAGCTTGTGGTGTGTAACAGTGTGTGAAAAATTAGCACCTCTGAGATGTATTTTAGAGCATCATGGAATTAAAATATCACTGAATCTTCAGCTAAATAGCAGATGAGAATCTGTCTCTTGAAATATTACTTGCGATTTGTTGGTGGTTTTAGCAGGTCTTAAAGGTAGTAATAAACCAAATAACTTCCGGCTGGGTCAAAATTCAAGGTGCACCGAACTTTTGATAGAGGAGTGAACACCACAAGTCCTGTGATTGGTGATAAATGTGAGTGTGTTGGTTGTACAAAACAATAGTTTCATCTGGGCAAAAAAATGTATGCAATTTTATTTCATCTAGTACCACTGTGTCAAGTAGTCTTGTGCTTGTAACATGTATGGGGTATCTGTAAAAAAAACTAGGGTAGTCATAGACGCTACCTGTTATCTCAGAAATGAGCAGCTTGACACCCAATTTTTTCTGATTCACTTTAAGGGTGAGGGGTGGTAGGATTTATATCCGTGGCATTTATGTCAATTGATACACTGCAGGTATGAATTTTAACCACATATTTTACTATTGTCATCTATGGGATTTGATTTGGTAGTGTATACCCTAAAAGGACAGTCCTGAGTTTGCTACAATTTTTAAGATGTTATCAACTAACAGAGACTTTTTAACGATTGTAATTATATATCAAATACATTTTCAGCATAAAATATTAGTGGCTGTATATTAAACGTGTTTCTAATTGTTCTAGTATTTGTACTAGGTTCAATTTCATTTTATTTCCTAAAAATATTTTTTTTTTACATATGAAATTATTTGAAGACAAAATCCAGTTTGGGCTTCTTACAAATATTAAGATGACCAGAAAAACATTGACTATACAGACACTGATATTCTAAACAAGAAAATATATTTAATGCGCATTTTTAGATGTTAGAAGATTTTATTAGTCGGAAACATCTTACAATGCAGGAAACTCAGGACAGTCCCTTTAAAATTGGGACTACTTTTTGCTTTTCACAAGCCACTATTTCAAGTCCTGTATCTACTTGTCAGTACTTCTACCAACTACTGGCTGGAAAATGTTAACAATGACAACTTAATATAATTGCAATTCTTAATGTAAGTGAAGAGAAGCTTGTAAATTAATATGCACATATTGAAATGAACTTTAAATAATACTTTTAAGAAGAAACCTAAAATGGGTATAATTCTCACAAAAGTAGAGCTTGTCGTTATAAAACATTAAAGTTCAGTCTTAAGATTTTAGCAGAATCTACAGTATAGGTGAGATTTAATTTATATTAAAGCCTTGAGTTTTATAAGCATGGGAATCATGTGGGTGTTTTTTAACTAAATACTAATTAAATGGATTAAAATACCTTCTTCTTTTGGGGAGCAGCGATTCACCAAATAGCATCTCTTGCAGAAAACAAGCTTGTACCGATGCCAAAACCCCACAGGGTCCTCCCTAAATAAAAACAATATTTAAATAATCATCAAACTTAACAAGACAACAACATATGGCACAATGATTAACACACAAGCTTTAATGCTGATGGGTGATGCATTGATATCCCAGTACAAAGGTGGACAGGCATACAATTCCTTCAACCTTGTTTTGGCTTCACACACAATAAATAGAACACATCCAACAATCATTTTCTTATATAAATATACAACAAATACAGTGAAAACTCTGTAAACCGGAATTCCCCCGGATTTACTGTTATGTGCAGTAGACCGTGAAAAGTAGGTCACAGTGACCTAGTAATAGTACGCGACACACCACCATCCCAAGTTGTTATTACATGTGAGGTTTGATGGTCCTGTATGCAAGGTATGGTCCGGACAAGGATTTACTGTTATGTGCAGTAGACCGTGAAAAGTAGGTCACAGTGACCTAGTAATAGTACGCGACACACCACCATCCCAAGTTGTTCCTACATGTGAGGTTTGATGATCCTGTATACATCTGTATGCAAAATATGGTCTGGACAAGAAAAAGTTAACAGACGGAAGGAAGTATGGATGGATGGACAACGCCATACCATAATACGACCCATCACAGATGGACATATAAAAATAAAACCCCTGTAACAACTATAAAGTGAAAAGTGTTAATAGAGACCTTCTTCTGCACAATCCCGTACTGAAGATCAGGAATATCACAGAAACTAAATCCCTGGTATCGCCATTCGTCCACAAAGTTTTGGTTTGCTGAACCCAAAATTACAGTTTTCAGGGCCTGAAAAAATAAATAAAAAACACTTGATTTAAGAAGTGCTAAAATGCTACATAATATGTAAAAAACAATTTCAATAATTTTCCATTTTAATGAATACTTAGGTTAATGTGTGTAAAGGAATATAAAAAATGTGGATTGTTTTCTCTTTTCATGAACACATAACATGATCTCTAACCAATGACCCTAAAAGTTAGGTTAAAGTATGAAAAGAAAAATGCATAATTTACCAAGACCACAATATTAAAGGATAACAAAAGTTAAAAGATGTACATTGACAAACATGTATGTATAAAGGCACTGCTCTCCTCCTGGCAGTAATTTCAAGTGTTTGTTTTGTTTAATGACACCACTAGAGCACATTGATTCATTAATCATTGGCTATTGGATGTCAAACATGTGGTCATTTTGACACAGTCATAGAGAGGAAACCCATTACAATTTTTCCCTTAGTAGCAAGGGATCTTTTATATGTACCATCCCACAGACAGAATAGCACATACCACAGCCTTTGTTACACCAGTCGTGGAGTAATTTCAAGTGAAACATTTGAAATATGCAGGTCAGTACTCTTTAATGCTACTTCTCCATCTCCCCAATCCCATACATCATTGTATCGGGTATTTTCACATATTAAAAATTTCATTTTAAAAGTATACAGTGGCATCCCCCCACACCACTCCAGTGTATGCTCATGAAATTGTGGATAACGGTGAACAGCCCCTTAATTCATAAAAAGAAATGGCCATCATAAACACGAATTACAAGCAGTTAGGTTAACCACTATTGTGCAAATTGATAGTGAAGCTTCATATGATAGTTTAAAAAAAACGGATGAAGGAAGGAAATGTTTTATTTAACGACACACTCAACACATTTTATTTACGTTTATATGGAGTCAGACATATGGTTGAGGACCACACAGATATTGAGAGAAGAAACCTGCTGTTGCCACTTCATGGGCTCTTCTTTTTGATTAGCAGCAAGGGATCTTTTATATGCACTATCCCACAGACAGGATAACACATACCACGGCCTTTGATACCAGTCATGGTGCACTGGCTGGAGCAAGAAATAGCCCAACAGGAATACCGACGGGGATCGATCCCAGTCTGACCGTTCATCAGGCGAATGCTTTATCACTGGGCTGCGTCCTGCTTAAGATTCCCTACTGTGAAATAACCACGCAGGGCTTCTAGATTATGGTAGTCCCACTCCTATGGCTAGTGATATTCAATGTTGGGCTAGTAAATAACTACCATTGCCATGCCCAATGGCTAGTGAATTTTATTTTGTCAAATGCTGCATTGAATATTTTGTAATTGTAAATGTCCTGCCCCTTCCTTCCCTCAAATCTAAGAGTTTTTAAGCTCTATCTCCTTCTTTAGATGACATATCCAGTTATTCCTATTAGTAAAATTGTATTTAATAAAAGCAGGGCTAGTAAAAAAAGTTAATCACTGATCCCATGGCTAGTGGTTTGAAGTCAATTGTAGAAGCTCTGCCATGGCATGCATACAGATCGAGTGTGTACTTACTACAGCAGTCTGCAGGTCTATTGGTTTGAAGTCAAGTTTGTTCAGATTAAGAATCTGAGTCTGTTGAGTCACCGGTTCAAGTTGAACATCGTCCAGTTCAGTTTCCAGGTCCCCGATGTCAGTTAGTTCCATATCATTTGACGATTTTGTTCCTTCTTTTAGGCTAAACACAAACAAACATACGTGCAAATGACATGACATAATGCCCCTTTCCCCTGGATGACAGGTGCAAGAGTTACAAACAAAAAGTAATACAATAAGATGGGTCTATAGTCCCCTCTCATCATTGTATTAAAAAGAAATTGTAAATAATCTCAGGTTGGTTTGACGTTTGAAGAAAAGTAAAAGTGTTTTGGCAATAACAAAGAAATACAATTTGTGGGTGCAATTCACAAATCAGTTGGCTTGGAAATAAATAACTTATAGTAAATTACATAGTATAAAAAAAATGTGATCCCTGTGTGAATGGACTACAGTTCACTATACTAGATAGCCATACACCTGCCAAATATATTTACTAAAACTTGCTTATATGCTTGTCTCTGCCTCCCTACTCTAACCTTCACCTCCCTCAAAAAGAAGAAACTGCATCAGAGGTCCATGCATTTTTATATTTTAATATTTCAAAATATCTGTTAAAAAAGCAATCATTTGCTATTGGATGTCAAACATTTCCTTCAGCAGCAAGGGATCTTTTATATGCACCATTCCACAGACAGGAAAAGAAAGAAAGAAATATTTTATTTAACGACGCACTCAACACATTTTATTTACGGTTATATGGTGTCAGACATATGGTTAAGGACCACACAGTTATTGAGAGAGGAAACCTGCTGTCGCCACTTCATGGGCTACTCTTTTTTGATTAGCAGCAATGGATCTTTATATGCACCATCCCACAGACAGTATAGTACATACTACGGCCTTTGTTACATCAGTTGTGGAGCACAGGCTGGAACGAGAAATAGCCCAATGGGTCCACCAACGGGGTGGGGTTTTTTTTGGGGGGGGGAGGGGGGTGAAGGTGTGGAAAGAAGAGATATGCAAGCAAAACCCAGTTTAATTACATTAATAAAAACACTTTAAATTTGTTTTTAACATTTGACTTACCTCCCTTGTACCGAATTAACATGTGGACCTGGTGTCCTATTTGCCATGCTGGATTGGGCCACACTGTAACTCTGTTCATCAAGAATCTGGGGTTCGGACATTTTCCTGCTCAACTCATTTAAACGTTCAGAACTTTTCTCAATAACGTCCGTTATCGACACCGGTTTTTTAATCGTTTCTGGTTTCGAAGGCGAGACAAGGTCTTGCTGAAGTGGGGATGACCTTGACACACCATCCAGCAATGTGTCAATCCCAGAATGCTCAGCCTGTCTCGGACTATCAGAATTTGTTAATGAAGAACCATTTGATTTTCCTTGGTAACTTGTAAAGCGTGATTTAGGTCTTTGGTAGGCACGTCTTCTTTGAGATTCCTGTCAATGGTAATGGTAAAGGAGAAGAAAAAAGGTTTCAAATATTACAATGAGAAAATAGTGGGTTTTTTTTTACCTGGTATGTTTTTTTTTTTTTTTTAAATGAGAGCATGATTCTAAAAACAATTCCAACGGAAACTGGAACATTTATTTTATTTCGAGAAATGTGTAGTCAAAATGGCAACCCTGGCAATTAACCCTGGCAATCAGCCCTGGCAATCAACCCTGGCAATCAGCCCTGGCAATTAACCCTGGCAATCAGCAATGCTTTTCATTTTCCACAGCATTTATCTAGCTGTGGAATTTCAATTTTCTACATAACTTTTCTTAATTATCTATTTTTTATAATATTGACAGATATTTCTCTTCATTTACATATTAATAAAAAAAACTGCCATGGAGACTATTTTTCCACAGTATTTTTTTTCACTGTGGCCATTTTCTCAATTGCCAGGGTTGGATATTCTCCCAATATCCAATATTATTTTGTGAATGAGAATATCGGAAATAAATTGTCTTATACCCGTGACATAATACTTTCTGGAAAAGCCTTAAAAAGGTATTTTTTTTCCACACAAAAACCTTTAATATATGTAGGCTGGACTATGGACTATGAGACGGTATAAAACAATCAACTCACATCAAGGTTACTTGTAATGGGAGACGCTACTCCGCGGGTTCGGGAAGGAACAGGCTGAGTGAATCTCGTCCTTGGAGCCTGATCTCCAGTATCGGAGTTGAAAAACACTCCAGCCTTCCCCGCACCAACCAGCGTCTCACTATCCAGATCATCTTCAATCACAACATCGTTCTTGTTGGACTTAGCTGGTACAACAATAATACAAGAATCTGATAATTTTATACAAAAAATAAATTATAATTAATCTCTCAAGCAAAAAAATGCATTGTCTTAATTAAAAACGAATAATATAAGAAACTGATAATTTTAATTTCTATGATTAAACTTACATATTAAATATATTTTCTTGTTTAGAATATCAGTCTCTGTACCGGTATATTCAATGTGTTTCTGGTCGTCTTAATATTTGGATATAAAATGAAATTTAACCTAGTACAAATATTAGAACGATCAGAAACACATTTAATATACAGCCACTAATATTTTACACAGAAAAATATATTTGATATTTACTTACAGTCGTCAAAAATTCTCTGTTAGTCGATAACATGTTAATAATTGCAGCAAACTCGGGAATATCCCTTTAATATTTCTGTAGTTTTGAGGTCAGCATATTTATATTTATATTTGGCATTATTATTTTGAGCATACATAGTTTGGGCAATACCATTTATCGCCTTGACTGGTTCTAAAGACATAAAAAAATACAAACCAATTTTGGAGTTAAGAACAGACGAAGATGGTCTGGGCTTTGTCTCAAACGCTTCCTTGTCGGCAGGTGATGTGTAACCACAGAGTCTGGTCGAATCTATTAATGGTGGAGATATGACTGCACTGATTTGTTTCTGACTTGAAAGATATCTGCTGTTGGTAGAGGCTTTGCTGGGACCGTCTGGCTGTATATGTTCTGCCATTGAGAGAATACTTTTCTGTTCACCATCCGTAGTAAGCACAGGTGGATGTTTCACGGATGTACGATTCTCATATAAACCGGGCTGACTACGTTCAACAAAATATTTCGTCATCACTTCGATCATAGTACGCAGTGGTTTTTCCTGTTCCTAAAATTCCAACACAATGTACGAAATGTAATTAATGAAGCACAATTATCTAAACTGATAATACAAATAATTTATGCAATGTGTTGGTTCCCACCATATACAAAATAGTCTGTATAATATAGAAGTTTACAAAAGTGGATACAAATTAATGTTACATTTATAATCAGCAAGTGCAATTTATTCTCACTTGTATAATTACAGAAATAGACTGACAAATAATTATGAATTAAAAAAAATTAAAAAATTCTTTGTCAAATCAAATGTATATATTTTCAGATACTTTGTTGGACATTAATTAGGTCAGCCATCCATGACTGAGTGCCTTTAAGAATTTAGTACACTGTCTAAATTTCCAATACCATTTTGGATTGTGATTAAAAAGTGAATGTACATGTACCTGTAATTTTGTGTAAATGAATGGATTGATACATTTAGAAATCATTGCTGAAAAATATAAATATGATGACTTGCCACTTATCACCTGAATTATGAATCATAATTAATGTAGTAAATGTTCTTTAAAATGTTTATTTTGTTTAACAACACTACTAAAGCACATTGATTAATTAATCACTGAATACTGGATGTCAAAGACAGTCTTCACAGGAAATCTGCATCCATTTTTCCATTAGCAGCAAGGGATCATTCCCATAGACAGGACAGCACATATCACAGCCTGGTGTGGGGCATTAGTTGGAATGGGAAAAAACTGAACAGGTCCAAAGAGGCTATTTGACTTAAGCAGCACTCTACCGACTGAGCTAGTTACTGCCCCCTGTAATGAAAAGTATCGTCTAAATGTAGAAATAAATGTTTTTGTAAAACACACTAATAGTAGTGAGCCCTGGTCTAAATAAAAAATATTATATAACTATACAGTTTACACACTTTATTTTTTTTCATCAATTTTTCCAGCTTGATTTCCTTCATAAGCAGCTGGCGATTTCCAATGCTGTTTGGAGTTCGTGGTAGTTCTTCATCAAGGATTTCTAGTGTTGATTTCAGTCCCTAAAATATTTGGATAAAATGTCAATGTTCAGTGTAAATGTATTTTTCAGTGTAATATTAATAACGAAATTAAAAACAGATGCATTTTAATTGTTTTAATGGTTTATTTTACATTCATGGCTTTATTAAGAAGATATACGTTCTTGCAAAACAATTATACAGAAATAAAAAGAAACTGAAACAGGGTTTAACATTATAATAATATGTACCATCTGTGCCCCATTAGCCCCATCAAATATTTTTCAAAGTTTATCATCCCTGCCCGCATTGGAAATCAGCACATCAATTTTTATTATTATATGCAAATTTAACTGACGTCATTTGAATAATGACTTCATTCAAATTAACTTAACCATATGTCTGACCATAAATAAAATGTCTTGAGTACGTCGTTAAATAAAACATTTCCTTCCTTCAATTCAAAAAAACAAAAACCTATTATATTTATTTTGTTTCAAAATAGTTCTGAAGTTCACATTTAGCATGACCCCCCCCACCCACCCCCAAAACTCGAAAATTATTAATGTAAAGGTATTTCATGTCAAATGTCACACCCTTTCCTGTTACAGGAGGGTGCTTCATTCACTATGGTTTAACCTGGAATGGATTTGTTGATTACTTACGTTAACTGATTGCAATCTATTTTGTTTCATGTATCGTAGTTGAAAAATGTAGAATAGTATTTCTGTAAAAGTTGTATTTGTGTTTTTGTCGTTAAGTGAATGCAGTTTGGTACATCGATGATAAATGTTATTGTTAGTCAAATGAAATGTTGTCCTGCACTATGGATGTAGTTCACTTCACACTTGTATGCAATTTAAATGAAATGTAACTGGCATTCTGTCATTAAAAAGCAACGAAAAAACCCCAAATGTCCAAACTTAATTGGAACACTTCCTGAGTTGTTAATCACCATGCAATTTTAGATTAAATAGCGAACTTTTAATTAATAAGCTCATACTTTTCGACTTAGGTATTCTCGGACTAGAGACGAAGCTACGTCTTCAATATACAACCCTGCCAAATCCATCTGCACTTTATAACCCTTACTTAATGTTCTCTCCACTTCATAAAATTAATATATAATAGAAGTTAGATGTGGAATTTTTACAAGGCAGCCATTTTAAAACAAATTGAGTTCCATAGTGACATTAAATTTTAAAATGTTAATTTTTCTGAAATAGAATAAAATGTTTTATTAATAACCAATCCATAAAATGATGACAACCTAAAATTTAAAGTTGTAAATATTTGTTATTGTCCGAACCGTTATATTTCAGAACAATAATTGAGTAGGATAATCTAATAATAATAATTTAAAACATTTATATTTCCACTTCATTTTATTTTTTTAATAGCTCAAGGGAGATAAGAAAGAATTCTCCACATTAAAAAGTCGTATTTATATTGTTTGCCGGGAAAACATGAAAATGCAGAAAAATGACAAAAAATCGGGTGGGTGTCTTTGTCCATCTATGTCTCACATCCTGTCTCAGTCTGTCTTTGTCTGTGTCAGATGTCCATGTGTGCATGTGTACGACAAAACTTTTATTGTTTTAAATAAAACATCATGGCTACTTTCCAGGACGGGCCACATCATGATGATGGCATTTTACATGGGTCAGTCTATCATCATCATGGGAGCAGGTCAACTCTCCCCCAAAGCGGTTGGTCAACTCGCCCCACACGGTTTAGTCATCTCATATCATTACCATTTTCTTTATTAATATACCAATATTTTAAGCAATAATGTGCATTAAATATTGTTGAATATGCACAGCAGTAAAAGCCCAAAAGCCTTGCCTGATCATTTCTTTAAAGAAATAAGGGACACACCCACAAACGTTGTTAAAATAGGCTTCACCGTTCATTCATCATTGTAATAGATTATTATTTATTCGATATTAGGATCTCCCCAATATTAAACCGTTTAATAAGTGGTCATAATAGCAAAGTTTTACTTAGTTCATCAAGATTAAAGCGAGGTTTATCTTGATGAACAACTAAATTTTACTGTAATATTAATAAATAAAATGACACCAATGTTGTAGAGGTCTATTTTTAATTTTGTCACAATTATTTACGGACAGTAAAGTTTGGTGTGAGTTGTCCAAACACTGGGGCGAGTTGACCAGCATTCTTTTACATTTATGATTAACTTCATTAAGGTCCATGACAGTAATTTTTCGGTCCCTTGTTTTGGCATTATACACATTAAATAAAAAATATCCTACGGTAATTTTTTGATATAATATATTTGATATAAGGTACTTTTTATTTCTTTCATCTTTTAAAACTAAAAAAATTAATATTTTGTCCAGATTATGAAAAAACATTACTGACCTGTAAACAGTGTAACGTTGTCTGCTTGTTATAGAAATTTGACAGGGGTCAAGGTAGTAGACCAATTTTTATTTTTTATGTGGTGAGGCATTGTAATAATATAGCTAATTTTGAATTTTAATTTTGTAGGTATTCCACTGATGTCACTTTTCATCTCCTTACAATAACACTAAGCTGGGTACATGACGTTTCAGTATTAAGATTGCTGGAAAAATTCTAGTTGAGTACTCTGACTGTAAATTTGTAAGAGGACTAGATAGACATTTGGACAGATATTCAGGGCTCAAAACAGCCTGTGACCAGGTCGCCAAATGCGACCAAAGTCCTTTTTGGACGACTTAAATATTAAAAAATAATGGCATTAGTTGCCCAGATAATATTATCCTTTTTAGAGCTATAACATATGAGCCACTATTAAAATTTGTATTCCACATTAAAATCATGCTCGTGGTTCGCTTACCTTAATTTGCCAACATTCATTATTATTTTTGGGGTCACCATATTTTTTGGCGAGTTTTGAACCATGATATTTAACCCTTATATATCTGTCCAAATGTCCGTCTAGTCCTCTTACAGTCAGAGTACTCGGGCTAGGGTGCGAAAAGTGACTGCCGTTGACCATAAGCAAGATTCAGTTTATTGTGAACATTGGCAAAATGCAGACGATCTCGACTATATTGCCGCTACATTCCATTTTCATACATCAAATGTTTAATTTTATTGTCTGCAAATTGCTAATGAGACAAAAGATCATTATTGAAAGTCCATGTTGCTATTTTTATAGTCGAGTAGAAAGAAAGAAAGAAAGAAATGTTTTATTTAACGATGCACTCAACACATTTTATTTACGGTTGGTTATATGGCGTCAGACATATTGTTAAGGACCACACAGATTTTGAGAGGAAACCCGCTGTCGCCACTTCATGGGCTACTCTTTCCGATTAGCAGCAAGGGATCTTTTATTTGTGCTTCCCACAGGCAGGATAGCACAAACCATGGCCTTTGTTGAACCAGTTATGGATCACTGGACGGTGCAAGTGGTTTACACCTACCCATTGAGCCTTACGGAGCACTCACTCAGAGTTTGGAGTCGGTATCTGGATTAAAAATCCCATGCCTCGACTGGGATCCGAACCCAGTACCTACCAGCCTGTTGACCGATGGCCTAACCCCGACGCCACCAAGGCCGGTAGTCGAGTAGAAAGTGTGGGTGGAAAAGTATTGACTTAATATGCACCTAGCGCTACTATTTTTATACCATATCACTTTTAAAAACAAAAACAACACTCACAAAAATGATATCCTATGTCACATGCACACAATCATGTTAGTCATGTGATATAATTTATTTCTTCAAAATCTTTCAGCAGATATTTCTACCAAATTATGTGTAAAATGTTTTAGAAATGGATAATAAATTTGTGTATTTTAAGAATCTTATAATATGATACCCCACTTTTAATTAATTTTTTTCTTATCAACAATAATAATTGTTCTTCAAAATCTTTCAGTGGATACTTCTACCAAATTATGTGTAAAACATTTTAGAATGAGTAAATAATTTTTTATTAGTTTTTTTAAGAAATCTTATAATATTATACAGTAACTACCGGGTATCACCAGTATAGGAAGGTGCCAAAAAAGTGTTCGTGTGTGTGTGTGTGTGGGGGGGGGGGGGGGGGGGGGGCACTTTTATATTTACACACTTTTACACTATTATAAAGCAAATATAAAGCAAACGTTTAATTTTTTTTTTCTTGTTGACACTAATAATTGATACAATTCACAGAATAAACCCATTATCAGTTAAACAGCAAAATCAGTAATAAATAAATTTAATAAAAGATATTTATTTTATAATAAGAAACTCCTTTTTATTTTATTTCAACTGTGTTAAAAATGGAAGTATTTGGATCATGGTTGTTTAAATGGTTCAGAAGACAAAAACTTGGGATTAAAAAATAACTTAGCCTACCTGATTGCATATAATCATTGTTTTACTTGGTTTATTTTTGCAAAATAAATGTTTAAAATTCTGTGGATTAAAAGAAAGTTGTATCTATTGATCGTGTCCGCATTTCACAACCTCTAACCATTCTTTCTTTATTATAATGTGCAGTGACAGAATAGAATCTACCCAATGGCTCATTGTGATATATACAGTGACAGAATAGAATCTACCCAATGGCTGATTGTGATATATACAGTGACAGAATAGAATCTACCCAATGGCTGATTGTGATATATACAGTGACAGAATAGAATCTACCCAATGGCTGATTGTGATATATGCAGTGACAGAATAGAATCTAACCAATGGCTGATTGTGATATATACAGTGACAGGAAAAACAGCCAATCAAGTTTTTAAAATTTTTAAGTAGGCATGTAATTTTGTTTTAGCAAGTGACCAATACAGTGGAAGCCAAATCTCCCCTAATTAATACATTACATGTATTTCATTTTTATTTGATTCAGGTGTGTGCCATCTTTGAACATCTTTATGATGACGTTTTCTCTCTTGTGGACTGGCTCCACCAATTCAGGAATGAGAGGAAATTCCATGGTGAAGTGCTTTTGGAGTCGGATTCGCCGAGGTATTAAATGCCTGGTATTAACAACTTGTATCAAGACTAAACCATTTTTATCTGTGACATAATAAATAGTTAAAACATTCATTACAATATAACGTCATGCCATTGGTCCAGACGTAGCAACGGGAGTTTGTTCAATTTTCGATGAACAATAAAATTACGTCGTCAGGGATTGTCATACCTGATGATGTCATTTTATGGAGGGTTATTGTTTATGGACCAAAACTTATTCAAAATAAAGTATGAACGTTTAATGTTATTATTAGCAAGTATGATTCAAATTTAATTATAAGTATTGTCTGTTATTTCTTTTACATTCAATTGGGTATGAACAAAAAGAATCATCTGCAAACTTATGTGAGAACGGCTTCGCATTTCACACAGTTTGCGAGTGATTTTTGTTTTGTTCATACCCCGATGAACGTAAAAGAAATAACAGACAATCCTTAAGTGAATAAACAAGAGTGAACAAAAAACGATAGGATAATTATTTTAACAACACGTTTTAAGCTACATGTATCTACAAAGAGTGTAATATCTGGTTATTGTGATACTGGATCAGTAGTGGGGTGGGGTGGGGGGAGGAAACTTACAGCTGCCACCTATAGGTAGGCTACTCCTACAAAAAAGGCTTTTCTACAGACAGGACAGTACATACCAGAGCCTTTGATGTACCAGTCCTATTGCATTTTAGGTAAGTGTTAATCATGACATATATGGTTTTAGAGAAAACCTATTATATTTTTAATTAGCAAGGATCGTTTATATTATTCTTTCCCACAGACAGGACAGTACATACCACATCCATTGATATACAGTTTGTGGTACACTGGTTGCAAGTGGAAAAAAACAATCAGAGAATGGGCCCATGGAGGAGTTACATGTAGGAGTGCATGCATATTATAATAATACTCTTACGTACATATATGCAAATTATGTACATCTCTGTAGATACAGAATATTATTAGTTTTGAATTACTTGTCAGTTTGCGCGAAAAGGGAACCAATGAATTGGCATACAACTATAATGAATAATGTTAAAACTTACATTGAAACATATTACTGAGATTTAAACCCATACCACCTCAAAATTATTATTTTTTACTAAAATATCTGTAATAAAAAAAAGTTTCTTAACATCAAATTATAAAGAATAATGTCGTGTTAATACAGGGGTGAAGACAAAATGCTAGAACAGCCGTAGCTACATTTTTATTGAAGTGATAGATAATACGGAGACTAAAGGTAGAACTGCGCATGCTTCCCATTGGCTGTACGTTCCATCAGTTGTCTTTATACCTGTATTGTAAATTATTAGTCCCTTACCGGTCCAACCGGAGGAGACTTTTTCTTTTTAATCTCCGACTGTCTGTCCATCCGTCTGTAAATATTGACAGAAAACCTTGAGATACTGAGCTGAAATTTTGTGTGTAGCTTTATTATATACTGTTACAGATCAAGTTTGACTTTCATGGCAATTTAACCATTTTGACAAAGTTATGGCCCTTGAATTTAGGAGATAGTACAAACAATTCTTAGGTCTCACTACACAGATGTCATCTGCCATTGAAACCCATGCTAAACTGCCCAACTTCAAGCGAAGATTGCCCATAGAACGGGTTCTCGTTGGCACTAACAACATACACCATTGCGAACATACATTATATAAGCATTTATATTCATTCCAAAATTGTGAACATTTCCGTCTCAGTTTTTTGCTATATGACCGCATCTGGCTGTAGTACCGGTCCGAACAGGTGGTTCATAAACCGATTCACTCCGGCTGTCACTTGCACTATATACCCATGTCCCAAAAGGTCGATGCACAATATTACAAAATAACATGGGCAAAATACAGCCAGAAGGCTTACCATTAAACGTACATATTGTTTTAATTCTTCACCATTTTCTAGAAGTGAATATGTGAACCATAACATGTGCCACAGTTAGGAACTATAGTGGACCGTGATGAATGAACTCTCACCCGGAAGTGATCTGTGTAGTGAGACCTTAGGTTCAGTTGGGGACATGTATTACTTTAGCAGTACTCTAAGAATGCTTGTTATGATACCCATGCAATTTCATGATAATTGATAAAGAAACTTTTTTTAATTTAAACTTAAAAAAATACATGTAATATGTTTTTATATGAATTTTAACTTTATTCATTATAGAGTTACAAACCATTTCATCAGTTCCCTTTTAACGCAAATGGACTATGCCTAATAATGTAAAAAAAAAAAATTTCAAGTAAATAATATTAAAATATAGGATTTTATCTTTTATTATGGATGTACCTGTACTTGTACAATGTATATAGAATTTAACACTAGTTAGTACACATACACATACATGTATGTATTTTGAAAATATCAGTCCTGCATGCTATCGCTAACAAAACTGCATTCATCATGAATAGAAAATGGTGGAATTTATATTATTAATTTTTTTTTTCAACCTTCTTGTACATGTACATAGTGATTTCCCTAGAAATTAGGCAAGGCATGGTAGACCAAACACTTTTGGGGTATTTTCACCATTTTCGGGGCACTTGTATTTCATTAAAAATACACAAAAATTAATTGAAATTAACATTAATGTAATTTATGTGCTTGCTTTAATAAATGAATGGCAAAAAATATAAAAGGCATATTTTATTAATTGATAATACCTTTTTGGATGTTTTATGAAGACAATTTTAGAATTAATTACTGAAAAAGGCTTGTTTAATCTAAAACAAGCTAGGGAAAACACTATGTACATACATGTGATTATATATTTCAGTTACAGGAACTTGTTGGAAACCACTATCATTGGAGTTACTTCCCCTGCTAAACCACTACCAGCGGGAATCACCTTCTCACAAGATAGTCATCAACGGGAAATTGTTCTCAGAGTCATTGAGGTTAATACAAAACATATATACTGTAAATCAGAAAATATTAGCGACCTTAAAATTTAGCAAAATCCGTATCAGTGACATATTAGCGACATAAAACGTTAGCGAGGTCGGCATATCAAACATTAAAAAAAGCGTATGCCATTTTTTGTTTGTTTTTTAGACTGACTGGTGACAAGAAGACTCGATAATTTTTGATGTTGTGCAATGTGCACTATTTCCGGTTTGAAATATAGCCTCAAACGTCCAAGTGACGATCCTTGTCTCCAACTTAATTTTAATAAAAACATTACAGTGTTATACGTCTAAAATAATTAGTATTGTTGTCTGTATTTATTGCCTAATCTATAGCCAGTTGTTTGTCCAGTTAATCGCCGATGAAACAACCTTACATAATCAGTCCAATGAAAACGTGTTTTTGGAGTAGTCTATTGTGCGTACAGGGGTCATAAGCTGTTTTTCCACTGAGACGTACTAGTAATCAATGCTCTGGTACTTTTTTCACTTTGTCAAATAAAGAAAACAATTTTTTTTTAACCACAATTATGTGTCTTTATTGCTAAAAGTTACAAACATTGAAACTATAAGACTGTATTCATAATACTGACATTTCGTTTTGCTTTGCTGCGGCACTGCACCGGATGTGACAGTAATTTTAATTATTGTGCCACGAACGGTAGTGCACATAGGATATGTGACGACTTTTTATTTGCCTTGGTTCTGAAATTCAATTGAATTGTTCACATATTGTATACGTTTTAAGACTTGTTTGATTTTTGTTTTAATCTGACTTTAGTTTATATTTAGCGTCATGAAATGTTAGTGTTTTGTATGGCTTTGCTAAATTCGCGAATATTTTATGCTCGCCAACATTTTCTGATTTACAGTATACAGTAACACACCTTTAAAACCGGACACCCGCAGTACCAAGAGCTATATTAACAAGGAAGGAAGGAAGGAAATGTTTTATTTAATGACGCACTCAACACATTTTATTTACAGTTATATGGCGCCAGATATATGGTTAAGGACCACACAGATATAGAGAGAGGAAACCCGCTGTCACCACTTAATGGTCTACTCTTCAATTAGCAGCAAGGGATCTTTAATCATCATCCAACAAACAGGATAGTACATACCACCACCTTTGTTATACCAGTTGTGGAGCACTGGCTGGAATAAGAAATAGCTCAATGGGGCCACCAACAGGGATCGATCCTAAACCGACCTCGCATCAAGCGAATGCTTTACCACTGGGCTACCACTGGTATATCAAATGCTGTGGTATGTGCTATCCTGTCTGGGATGGTGCATATAAATGAAAAAGATCTCTTGCTACTAATCGGAAAAATGTAGCGGGTGTCCTCTGATGACTGTGTAAGAATGAGCAAATGTTTGACATCCAATAGCCGATGATTAATTAATCAATGTGCTCTAGTGGCATTGTTAAACAAAACAAACTTATAGAATCGAGTTAAAAGATTACTTCTGTTACAGTGTTAATTGTAATGATATTTATGGTACATTTACTGTGTTAGCTAGAGAATGTTTATTAATCCCTTTTCATGACTCTATTTCAGAGGCTGTACAATCGAAAAGGAGCAGGCAAAAACATCTTGACTCTGGGCTTCGGACCAGTGAGTTAATTAAAAACATTTCTTGGTGAATCTCGATTCATAAAACAACAGATATAAATAGTTCTTTTCAGTAAAATGTCTTGAATTTGCTTTTTAAATAAAGCTTTCACATCCATTGCTGAAGATTACCCCTCTTGAGAAAATACTAAATTAATGTCATTCAGATAAAAGAAATGAATAAATTATATTATCTGTAATCAGCTAGCTACATTTGAAAAACTATTTTTAGACTTGCAAGTTTAAAAAAACCCCATTAAATTTCATTACTAATAGTAAATGTACATTATGGTTTGAAATAGTTTTTTCTATTAATGTGTTCAATGCAAACTATTACTGTTAAACAAAATATTGATGAGTATAGGTAGTACTAAACCAAATAACTTCCGGCTGGGTCAAAGTTCGAGGTGCACCAAACTTTTGATAGAGACGTGAACACCACAAGTCCTGTGATTGGTTATAAATGTGAGTGTGTTGGTTGTAAAAAATAATAGTTTCATCTGGGTAAAAAAAATGTGCAATTTTATTTCATCTAGTATCAGTGTGTCAAGTAGCCTTGTGCTTGAAACATGTATGGGGTACCTGTGAAAAAAAGTACTCGAATTTTGTGCAAAACTAGGGTAGTCATAGACGCTACCCGTTATCTCAGAAATGAGCAGCTTGACCCCCATTTTTTTCTGATTCACTTTAAGTGTAAGGGGTGGTAGTATTTATATCCGTGGCGTTTATGTCGGTTGATACGTTGCAGGTAGGAGTTTTAGCCACATATGTTACTATTGTCGTCTATGGGATTTGATTTGGTAGTATATACCCTATAGGCTAGGAGAGATCAAATGTGTTCCTTTAATGATTACATGCACATGTATATGAATTTCTGGAATATCATTAATAATTTTAATATAAAAGAAGCTACTGAATACAATTCTATTTAGAAAAAGTTTGTTTTGTTTAATGACACCACTAGAGCACATTGATTTATTGATCATCAGCTATTGGATGTCAAACATTTTGACATAGTCTTAGAGAAGAAACCCACTACATTTTTTCCATTAGTAGCAAGGGATCTTTTATATTTGCACCATTCCACAGACAGGATAGCACATACCACGGCCTTTGATACACCAGTCGTGGTGGCTGGAACGAGAATTTTATTTTGAAGAATCCAAATTTAAAAAACAAAAACAATTAAGTGCAATCTCAACCATCAAAGTTTCCACCAGCATAGGTCTCACTACACAGATGCTGTATGCCATTGAAACCTGTGTTAAACTGCCCAACTTCAAATCCAAATTGCTAATAGAATGGGTTCTCGTTGACACTAATGACATATACCATTTTAAAGGTTTTTTATACCTTTATTTATTTTGGCTCCAAAATTGACAACATTTCCGTCTCAGTTTTTTGCTACATGGCCCACTGTGACAGTACCGTGTGTTTTTAGGCATGGCAGAGTAACCGGATCACTCCGGGCACCTGGTCTTCTTCATACTCATGTGTGCAAAAGTAAATGCATAATATTTCAAAACCTCATGGGCAAAATGCAGTCAGAGGACCTGGCATCTGAAATAACCAGTCCCTTTAATTCTTCTGCAAGTACTAACAGTGAACATGTACACCACAACATGTGTCACAATTAGGAACTATAGTGGACCATGATGAATGACCTTTCCCCCGGAAGTGAACCGTGTAGTGAGACCTTAAACAAAACCTGTCATATTCATAAAACACAATTTAGGTGTTTTCATATAATTTACACCATTTGGAGTAAAATGGACCCACACATGACCCACATAACACAAAAGATAATGAAGTTATGGCCCGAAAAGAGGCCATGTACAACATTGTTGTGACAATACATTATATACTCAGATATGTCATACACAAAAAATATGTCTAACATTAATTGTGGCTAATGTTGCATAATAGGTGTTCTTTTTTCATGTCTAAATAAAGGTAATAGCATTCCTAGGTAAGATTCAATGAATGGAATTGTCACATGATAAGTTCTTAGTTACTGTTGCCATGGGTATCCAGGTACTGTCCATGAACAATTGGAAAATGGCAGCTCCCCCCAAAAATGCTAGAAACACTAAATTTTGCAGGAAACGTCGAAAGAAAAGCACATCATTGTTCCAAAAGGGCAATTGTAAGTGAAGAAAAACATCAGAGCAGCCTCAGACAAGGGACAAGGGACAGGAGAAGGAACAAACTGAGCCTATGAAAACAGACACACAGAGAGTTAAACGCATCGAGCTTGAGATTTTTCAGTCAGTCAGTACATCTGGAAACACACTGCCATCTAAGTTAAGACCCAAGATAAAGAAAGTCTCATGTAAGTCAGCACCTAGGCTTAATAATTTTACTGGAAATGTCATAGTAAACATTAATAACTTTCCACTGCTTGTAAACAAGTTTTGTTCTATTCACTCGGCACACTCGAATGAATGCAAAAGTCCCCATTGTGTTTTACGTTCCATCAAGTATGTTGGACTATGTGTCAGTGTTTGTCTAGGATGTCAGAGCTGCAATGTGAATATCACCATGGACTTAACTGACAAACTGCCCAAACCTAAAAACAAACCAGGTCCTCCACCATCCACTCTGAATAAGGCATTGGCACTGTCGGTATTAAAGACGAAAGCTGGTCCCAGTGACGTCAGATACATCCTGTCACTACTGGACATAAAGCCTCCATCCATGACACAAGTACAGAAGGATTTGAAACTATTAAGCAATGAAACAGTCCACATAAATAATGTATCAATGAAGAAAAATCAAGAGTTCATCAACGAAGTTGCCAAGATGCTTAACCAAGTAACATCCAATTCGTGTGGCCTCATTCCCGTCGAAGCCGATTGCTCGTACAACAACAGGTGCCAGAGTGGTTACGAAGCTGGGACCCAGGCCTTCTGTCCACTGGTGGAGCAGCTGACCAAAAGAAAGCTGGTGTTAGGCTTGTCAACTGCAAATAAATTGTGTAGAAAACATCAATGCAGTCATACAAAATGTGCACGCACTTATAATCCAACACATTCAATGGCATCTGTAGAAAAGAAGTTAATATCAGAAAATATTACAAATGTAGAGTCCCAAAATGTTGTAAAAATCTCAAGCCTAACAACTGATGCATGTGCACAATTAGGAAATATAATGCAAACTTCAAATCCTATCCACTGTTCCTCTCATTCCAATATGTTCCCTCTTAAGTATGTGTGTTTTGTGCACCGAATGCGAAGAGTTTTTATAAATACAAAAGTTGCAGCACTGAAGCTTAAATACAAGCCTATAGGTTTAACAAAAGATGCTTTTGCAAATAAACTGGCAGTGGGAATGCGGTGTCGACTGACTAGAGAACTATCCCAATTACATAAACAATGTCATGGGGGTCAAAGCATTTGTTTCTAAGGGTGCGTCAATAAGAGACAACATTGTGAACTGTTTCTGTGGAGAACACACACATTGTAAAACAGCATCATTAGTGTGCAATGCAAAAAGCAGTAAATACTTCAAGCCAGTATTCCTACCAAATGGACAATATCTGCAGTTAAATAATACAGATAGACATAGCTTAATGCACACACTAAAAAAACCTGTATCAAATATAATGCTTTCTCAGTTAGTATGTTTGTATAATACCAACAAATCTGAAAGTTTACATCACACTGTGTTTACATATGCTCCCAAAATGAGCTTATACAGTTGTAATTTCCATGGGCTATGTCATTCAGCAGTCCACACCAATACCCATTGGAGAGGGAATTCTACACCTATCATTGCAAAAAAGATAGGTATAAAATATTCCAATTATGGTCCATTGTGTGACTATATGAAAAAAACTGATGAGAAATTTCAATATGACTACAAGAGGCAACACACACATAGATATAAGCTTGACAGGTATTTTTCTCTGCTGAACAGGTGTCACAGAAAACTTTACATGCACTCTTCATACAGTAGTGGAAGTAAACACATAAATAGGCAACACAATTATGCCATTAACTTGAATCATTGGCAACAGCAACAGCAACAGCAACACCAG
Organism: Gigantopelta aegis; assembly: GCF_016097555.1. Taxonomy (NCBI): domain Eukaryota; kingdom Metazoa; phylum Mollusca; class Gastropoda; order Neomphalida; family Peltospiridae; genus Gigantopelta; species Gigantopelta aegis. The sequence continues at coordinate 16,757,139 of NC_054707.1, forward strand.
CATTAGCATTAGCAAACTGAATTATGAACACACAGCAACTGTAACATTAATAAAACTCTTTAACAGTAAACTGTAACAGACAATGAAACATAATTCACATGGGGTAAATAAAACCCCAAAACACAACTGGAAATACAAAATGTACCTTGAAGTTGGAAAAACACAGTTCTTATACACAGAATGCCCAAAACATTTATTGGCATAGACACAACTCTGCCTCTGCATGTTTATGCAAGCAGGTTCATAAGAAAGATGATCAAAATTTAAGCACAATTTATTGTGACATAAATGACTAACATGTATTTTTGGATCAAGTTTGTGCAAGCCACTTTTCATAAAAAAAAAGAAGCCTGTGTGTTCGAACTCGGACCCTCTGTGTCCGAAAAGTGGCTTGCACAATGGGATAACCATCTTTTTCAGTCACGGCACACCAAATGTGGCATTCACCACTTATGTCAATTTTTGGGTCAATTATTTCTTGAAAGTATTGAATCTCAGTTTCTGTTAATAAATCATTGAACACTTTAGACATTCTGTAATATCCTGATTTTAAAAAAAAAAGGAGAAAAAATAAATTTGTTTACTAAAAAGCACACCTGTATTTGTTTTATGTTATTAGATTAATGTTAAAAAAAGTGTATGTCAAAGGATGATTCATGTGAGGGAGTGGTAGTGTGAGGGTGAGGGTGAGGGTGAGGGTGAGGGTGAGGGTGAGACCATGACAGTGCTCACACTTAGGTGGAGGATTTTGTTTCACAATAATTAATGTGTCAAGTACATGTATGTGTATGTATGACCCTTTCCTGTATCGCCAGAACACTAGCTCTCTCAGGGCGACAGTAAATCATGGCAGTAGTCACAACTTCTGTCTTGTACAGAGATACATTTTTTGTGTGATAAGGGTTTTGTTTACATTTTGTTTCAAGCAAGGGGGAATAACCCAAAAATAAGTGAAGATTCACTAATATTATGATATTGTGTAAAATAAATGGGTAAAACTGTCAAATATTGTAAAATATAGGTTTATTTACATTAACACAATATATTACATATTATAATGTCATTAAAACTTAACATTATATATTATTACAACTATACTGGTATTTGTTTAATGACATACATGTGCTGCTCATGTAAACACTGACAACAACACATGAATATTTACACAGACATCATCACAGGTCTACATGTGCTCATCGTCACATGTATACTTGTTACCTAAACATTAACCTATCAACCCGTAATACAATAGGTAAAAACACAAAATATACCATAGATACACACTCAAAATTGTATTCAGAAACCCCTACAACCACAATTTCCCTCACAAACAAAATAAACCCCACTCACTTTCGTTTCAAATGGCACAAGTGTAAATAGTGCAGGTTACATTATGGTCTCACTACACAGATGCTATATGCCATTGAAACCTGTGTTAAACTGCCCAACTTCAAATCCAAATTGCTAATAGAATGGGTTCTCGTTGACACTAATGACATATACCATTTTAAAGGTTTTTTATACCTTTATTTATTTTGGCTTCAAAATTGACAACATTTCCGTCTCAGTTTTTTGCTACATGGCCCACTGTGACAGTACCGTGTGTTTTTAGGCATGGCAGAGTAACCGGATCACTCTGGGCACCTGGTCTTCTTCATACTCATGTGTGCAAAAGTAAATGCATAATATTTCAAAACCTCATGGGCAAAATGCAGCCAGAGGACCTGGCATCTGAAATAACCAGTCCCTTTAATTCTTCTGCAAGTACTAACAGTGAACATGTACACCACAACATGTGTCACAATTAGGAACTATAGTGGACCGTGATGAATGACCTTTCCCCCGGAAGTGAACCGTGTAGTGAGACCATAGATGAATGAACAATGTATTCCTATTGTGACTAAAATGTATGTGTTTGTTTGTTTGTTTATGTTGTAGTTGTCCGATGACCCGGATGCACACACATTGTCTGTTGCCAGTATCGAATGCTATTATCCAAACAACAATGTCAGTCATCTGCAGTATAGTTCCTGGAAGAAACTGCTATCACGGTATAGAGTCAATCTAATTGTTTATTAGTTCCCTACCGGTCAAACTGGACGCAACACCTCAGGGCTAGCTCTGGCACTCACCAAATTCGCCAATTGCAAATTTAAGAAACAATTGGCGAATTTGTTTTTAATTTGGCAAATAATTTCATGTACTAATTGATATTTTGTTACAAAATAACTGGGGTTTTGCAATTTGTGAAGTCGTAACAGATAATTTGGCGACATTTTCTGCTGACCCAGAGCTAGCCCTGTGTCTCCATCCTTCTGTCTCTCTGTCGCTCTGTCTCTCTGTCTCTGTCTCTGTCTGTCTCTCTGTCTCTCTGTCTGTCTCTCTGTTGCTCTGTCTCTCTGTCGCTCTGTCTGTCTTTCTGTCTGTCATTCTCTCTGTCGCTTTGTCGCTCTGGGCGAGACGTAGCTCAGTGGTACAGCACTCACCTGGTGCGTCGGTGGGCCCATTTGGGCAATTTCTCATTCCAGCCAGTGCTCCATTTCTGGTGTAACAAAGGTATGTGGTTTCTCCATAACTGTTGCATGTACTATCCTATTTGTGGAATGGTGCATATAAAAGATCCCTTGCCGCTAATTGGAAAGAGTAGCCCATGAATTGTCGACAGCAGGTTTCCCCTCTCAATATCTGTATGGTCCTTAACCATATGTCTGACACCATATAACCATAAATAAAATGTGTTGAATGCGTAATTAAATAAAATATTTCCTTTTTTCTCTGTCGCTCTGTCCCACATATAGTTTTTCTTTTCACATAACCTATCCTCAAACAAGTGCACCCCCCCCCCCCCCCCCCCCCCCCTTCACGGCTAGTAGTCTGGTCCAAACATCCCAAAAGCCTTCGCTGTTTGGTCTGGACATCATTTTATTTGGCTCTGATTTATCATTTATCAGTTTTTCTTATCTTTATTGCTTATATTATGTGGGGAATTCTTCCTACATATTGTTATAACCTGATTGTGTATTTATTTTAGCGTAATTCACTTGGTTAACAAGTGGGTTTTTTTCAAATTTTACCTGTGTGTGCCGGTTAACAAGTTGTGGCCACCATTTGCAATTGGTGTTTGTTTGTTTGTTTGTTTGTTCCTAAAGTATTTAAGAGTAAATCTGAATGATAAATTAAATGTAACCACACTACTTAAAGTGCTAGTAATTAGAGTTCTGCAATTGATGTTTGTTTGTACAATATTTTAGAGTCATTCTTCATGTATGTACAGGTAGTTCTGTGATTTGTATTTTTAGTGTCGGTGATGTCATCATGTCGTACCTTCTGGAACACACTGCTGTGTTTATGTTTCTTCCTCCAAGCTGCTACATCCAAGTTGCAGGTGAGATATAACTAAAGTCTGAATACTTTGATAAAGTCTGCAGTTTCGACTTAAGTTTTATAAGCACAGTTCTGTGTAATATATTTTCAGCAAAATGGATTAAGGGTCGGTAAACCTTTAGTATTTTTTTGCGAGGGTCATATAATTTTAGCAAATTTCATCAGTAAAATTTTGACCTGTGATAAAATCATTTTTAACACATGGTGGCGTTTTGCTGCATTCATGAAAAGTACTGAAATGCACATTCATCTGGGAATCATTACACATTTGTTCGTAATGATACTGGTGAATTTGTTTGCTCTAAATTGTTGGTTAAATCATTAAGTTTTAGAACATGCCACAATGTCAACATCTTACATCGGAAGAAGCTGTATTTTGTTTGACCACATTTAAAGTAAAATCTCAAAAATACATCTCGTCTGGTCTTTAAAGGGACATTCTTGAGTTTGCTGCACTTTTTAACATGTTATCGACTAACAGATACTTTTTAACCATTGTAATTACATACCAACTATATTTTTCTGCATAAAATATTAGTGTCTGTATATTAAACATGTTTCTGATCGTTCTAATATTTGTACTAGGTTAAATTTTATCTTGTTTCCTAAAATATTGTTTTTTATATGTACAAAATTATTTGAAGCCAAAATCCAGTTTGGGCTTTTTACAAATATTAAGACGACCAGAAACACATTGAATATACAGACACTGCTATTATAAACAAGAAAATATATTTAATATGTAAGTTTAATCGTAGAAATATTTTATTAGTCGGAAACATCTTACAATGCAGCATACTCAAGGAATGTCCCTTTAATTAATTTTGTTGAGTGTGTGTTTATTATTCTTATGTTCCTAACAAACATGTGCCAATTTCACTAAATGCTGTAAGTTTAGTTTCACATGTAAACATAAAATCTCTGATTCAAACACAAATTCTGTAAGTACGAACAGTACAAATAATAAATTTCTAAATACATTTAAAGTATTTTCTTTATCCTTACTGTGATATGTCTTCAGTGTAATATTTTGTGTGAAATAGGTTCCAAAATATATAAATGACCCACTGTTGTTAAATGGCTAACGGTAACATTTTGTGAAATTCGCTCCAGTGCTTTATATGTCCATTCATATCATGCATGCTGCTAAGATTTCATATGCAACACTGATGTCAGGTAAATATACTCAAAGGCAAACGTTATTGTGACATGGATTGTTTTGAGTAATAAATTTATGAATGGATTTATGGATGTAAACCAGAGAAAATGTGCATGAAACAACTCAAATAAATGCACCCAAGCAGTTGTTGCAGCGATTGCATGATTTGTGCAAGAAACATGGAATATTCGGGAGAAATCCTGTCCAGTGTTCACCATAAAAGGCCAGACATTCAGTCGCAAATAATTGCCACTCTGTGCAGCCTTGAGAAGTCCAGAAGTCAGAAAAACACGATTAGTGAACTATTTGATGCAATTTTGTCATGCTACGCCTCAGTGAAAATGACAGATGGCGAGTCATAGGGATGCTTGAATCTGGGACCTCGCAGCGTGACGTCACACATCAATTCAACATTGACAGAAACACACCATATGGCACTTATGGCAACGATATCAACAAAACAACCAGGTCAGGGACTGTCCCCATAGCGGCCGACCACCCATGACAACCCCTCGCCAAGACACATGGATCCGAACCATGCATCTGCAAAACAGGTTCCAGCCAGCAACCCTCACAGCCCGTACCATCCCTGGCAACAGAGGTGTATCAGTGAGGACAGTCCGACGAGGTCTACACATCTACGACATCCGTGTAAGATGCCCAGCCAGAAGGCCAATCCTGACGCCAGAACATCGATGTCGACGTCTCCAGTGGTGCAGACAACATCTGCGATGGACAGCACGTGACTTGAGATGCGTCCTCTTCACTGATGAATCCTGTTTCCTTCTCCATATACACAGCAGTAAAAACTTATCATCAATTATCTTTGTCACAATACCTTTTGCCTTTTAGTATAAATTAATTAATGTACCATAGAATATGTATAAAACCTTTTTGAGAACTGTTTTATTTAATTTAACACCGCAAATGAACAAGATAGCTTTTATAATGAAGGTTTTAATAACAAAATATTGATTTAAAACTAACCAACTCGCATTGATATGACGTCATATATTACCAACGCCTTAATTACTCCCTATGTTAAATTCAATGACATCATAGCCCATGCAAGACAGATTTATTCTGCATTGGGCTGACATCATGGAATGGGTCTGTCTTGCATGGCTAGGTATGGGAGAAATATGTGGTACAATAGTAGATACTTGATTTTAGTTGTGAATGTTTGGCAGTTATTTCAGTGTTGTTCTTTGTAGGAGTACCAGTTTATGAGCTGTGGTCATTTAAGCCAGGCAGAGCAGTCAAACCTTTCGACCCCAAAAACAATAAACAGACAGTTATTGGGAAGAGGCGTCAAAGATATTGGCAGAAATTCTCCAAGACTGCAAGCCGAAGTAAAAGAAAAAAGTTAAATTCTGAAGATGTTCCAATTTCTGATATTTTTAACAACAATTCAAGAAGGGAATTGTCTGAAGATGTTCCAATTTTGGATATTTTTAACAGCAATTCCAGGAGGGAATCGGCATTAGATTTGTCAGAAAAGAATGAATCACAAACATCCCATGATGACATTGTAAGTCAGTGTCCTGCAAATTCACATATCGTTAATTTTGGACAACATGTTACAAAGGGTAATCTTTTTGACAGCAAATCCAATAAAATATCATCTTCAGATTTGTTGGAAGATAATGATTGGAGTGAAGATATTACTCAGTTTGTGGAAATCGGGTCTGCAGCTACAAGAGGTATCAAAAGAAAATCAAGTGTTGAGAATGGGGATGATGGCCGTCCAGAAAAAAAATGTTTCAAATTGGATACTGGTGTTAGAGTGAAATGTTCACCAGCTAAATTTGAAACCACAATGTTGGATTCATTGGTAACTGATTCTGATAGTGTATCTAACAAACAAGCCCAATACCAAGAAGTGTCGCAAAGTGAGTGTAAAGAAACCAAACATGCCTGGTGTTCGGTCAACAATACAGGAAGCCAGTCTGTCTGTGAATTGCATCTTTCTGAGTCCTCACAGTACGAAGCTGTTCCCATTGGTCATCTGGAAAAAAATTCTCATACAGTAAAGTTTGTTCCGTTACTTACTGATACTCAGAACAGTAATGATATAAGGGAGGGCATCAGAGAAGTGAAAAAACGTGCAAAACGTACCCAATATTTGCGGGATAAGTCTTGCACCTCTAACTGTACGTCTGTTGATTCGACTGGTAGCAGCATATCACTTGTTGGCAATGGCGGAACTTGCGAGGTTCAAAGTGGTACAAGTATAGCACATCCAGCAAAGAAAAAGTGTAGAAGGAGGAGGAGGAAACAAACCAAAAAGTGTCAAGAAACTAAAGATTATAAGCCGTATGAGTAAGTCTTCATTGTTTTAAACATGGTAGAAAAGGGAGGTCTCCTTAACAGGCCTCTACATTAAATGGACAATCCTTAGTTTGTTGCACTTTTTAAGATGTTATCGACTAACAAAAACTTTTTAACAATTGTAATTACATATCAAATATATTTTTCTGCATAAAATATTAGTAGCTGTATATTAAACATGTTTCTGATCGTTGTAATATTTGTACTAGGTATAATATTTTTGTATGTATGAAATTATTTGAAGACACAATCCAGTTTGGGCTTCTTACAACGACCAGAAACACATTGACTGATATTCACTGATATTCTAAACAAGAAAATATATTTAATATGTAAGTTTAATCGTAGAAATATTTTATTATTCGGAAACATCTTACAATGCAGCAAACTTAGGAATGTCCCTTTAACTTCTCCATCTAGGATCTAGATGGCACCTACTTCTAGTTCTATATTTTATATAGATAGTATGAAATGTCTTAGGTTCCAAATGGAAAAAAATGTGGAATGGTGCATATGAAAGATCCCTTGCTGCTAATCGGAAAGAGTAGCCCATGAAGTGGCGACAGCGGGTTTCCTCTCTCACTATCTGTATGATCATTAACCATATGTCCGATGCCATATAACCATAATTAAATGTATTGAGTGCGTCCTTAAATAAATCATTTCCTTGAATAAAAGAAATTGAGTTAAACGGAATTTAATGCATTTTGAATTTGTTGCAGTCATGCAATTATAAACTTTCACTAATAAATACATTTCATTTCATTTTCATTTCAACTTTTTTTCGTGCTTATATCCAGTTAAGGTTCAAGTTATTGAAGTCTGATATCCAAAATTAAATTCTGGAATCCCCGGGATATCGAGTTACCATTAATCTTGAACACTGTTCATTAATCATAATTCTGACGCACTGTTAGAAGAAATCTGCAACTTTTTTCCACTGGCATTACAAATGGATGTTTTATATGCATTTTCTCACATACAGGACAGCACATACCACAGCCTTTGATATACCAGTTGTAAGGCACTAGTTGAGATGGGGGGGGGGAGGGGGGAGAAACTAATAAAAGAATGGCCCACTGTATGGGTTTGATCCTGTAGCGCTGGTACCTCAGATTAGCACTGATTTAATGCTTGAATGTAACTTTAATATTTCATTGCCTAGATATCTGCACTTTAACAAACAATTAAATAGATTTTTAACCTTATTTAATACAGTGCAGTTTTTTAACATCATATAACTTTGAATATTTAGGGCTAGCTCTGTGTGAGCAGAAAATTTCACCAAATTGTCTATTAAGCTTTAAAAGTTGCAAAAACACAGATACCCGGTATTTTGTAACAAAATATTTATTATTACTTGCAATTATTTTACCAAATTAAAATAAAATTCTCTAATTGTTTTTAAAATTCACAATTGGCAATTGCCAGAGCTAACCCTGATATTGATAAATCCCAATCAGTTTTAATATGTAGTCAGTTTTGATGTGTAGATTATTTTAAATCTTTTCTCGTTCTAGCTTTCACAAATACTTCACCAGAATGAATCTTCTTTACAACAGGAACCTGCGCGAAGGTTTCAGCGAGTCATGTGAGTACTTGTTATCAAACACGAATGTCTGATCTGATTGAAAAAAAAGAAGGATGTTTGTTTTCTTTATTGATACCATTATTAGAGCAGGGGCGGGATTTAGCTCAGTCGGTTGAGTGCTCGCTTGAAGTGCTTGCGTTGCAAGATCGAACCACCTCAGTGGATCCATTGAACTCAATTGTTTTTCTCGTTCCAACCAGTGCACCACAACTGGACAAAGGCTTTTGTATGTGCTTTCCTGTCTGTGGGAAAGTGCATATAAAAGATCCCTTGCTGCATTAGGAAAAATGTAGCGGTTTCCTCTGATGACTACATGTCAAAATTACCAAATTTATGTTTGACATCCAGTAGCCGATGATGAATAAATCAATGTGCTCTAGTGGTATTGTTAAACAAAACAAACTTTAACATCATAACTTAAGCAAAGAACAGTGGTGTTTAGTAATGATGTCATGAAGACACTTTCTCTACCATACATACCAAGTACAGACTAAATTAATTGCTGAATCATTTTAATTTTGAAGTCTGAAACGAATATGGCTAAGGACCCTGCTGTCACCACTTCATGGTATACTCTTTTCGATGAGCAGCAAGGGATCTTTTATATGCACCATCCCACAGACAGGATAGGACATACCACTGCCTTTGTTACACCAGTTGTGGAGCACTGGCTAGCTGGAAGAATAACCCAATGGGCCCACCGATGGGATCAATCCTAGATTGACTGCGCATCAAGTGAGCGCTTTACCACTGGGCTACGTCCCTCCCCTTACTACCTTAGATTTAGTAGGCATCCAGTCCGATTCATTACAAATTAGTTTTAATGAGAATTTGTATTATAAATAATAATTATCAATTGTCTATGCATCTTGTGAACAGTAAGTAGCTAAAGCTAACAATGAAACCTTTTTGTTGTATATTTGCAGTTTGTCTGAACCAGCTTGATGCATCACAGTTATCTGATGTCATCTTTCCAGAGTCAGCCATTGCTATCCCATCATGCACAACCAAACAATCCAGTCCTGCAAAGAATCGTTCTCCAATTCAAAACTGCAATGTAGTAGCAAAATTTGTTATTGATGAAGTGGATGAGAATAAGATTGTTATCACTGATGTTGTGAATAAGTGTGGACAGAATACTGTCAGTCAGAAAATACCCGTAGATGTTGATGTAAATATTGTCAGCAGCAAAAGTGAAAAGATTTTGGAAACACCTCTGGCTTCATCTGGTGTCGCCAGTTTGAATAGATCTAGTCACAATTCTATCAATGATGGAAAACCACGGAATCCGAATTTCAGTGATATTTCATATCCAGCTGTTGAACAAGTCTTTATTTCACACAATGCAGTGTCTGATATTGAACAAAGAAAGTACAGTCCTTCAAAGATATCGTCTTCTGGTACGGTACAAATGGTGTGTGATTTTCCAAAAGCCTTGCCCTCTGATACTGAAAACAATTTGTGTAGTCCTTTTAATGAACAAAAAGGGTGTGGTCCTTGTAAAGGTTTGTCATCTGATACTGAACAAATTGTTGGTCGTTCTCCCAAAGAATTGTGTTCTGATACTGAACAAAGTGGTAGTCCTCCCAAAGAATTGTCTGAACATTCTGAACAGACAGTCTGTAGTCCTCTCAACATATTATCTCATGACCGTGAACAATCAGGATTTAACCCTTACAAGGTTATGTTTTCTGATAGTGAACGATTAGCGAGTAGTCCTTCCAAAGTATCAACTTCTGATATTGAACAAATGGTTTGTTGTCCTCAGATACCTTCTTCTGATGCTAAACCTCCGGTTATGTCTGCTGATAATGAACTGTTGGTTAGTAGACCTTCCAATGTATCAGCTTCTAATATAGGACAGATGGTGTTTAGTCCTTCCAAAGTATCAGCTTCTGATGCTGAACCTCACAACATATTGTTATCTGCCAACTATGGTGGTACTGAAAATATGTCGTCTTCACAAGAACTGGGAAACAAAAGTCACAAAATTGTTTATGCTGAAGTCCAGGAAGAAAATAGTTGCCCATCTGGACAGAAATGTGTCTCCGGTACTCCATTCTTGTCCAGTAACCAGCGGGAAAATGCCAGCAATGTGTCGGACTTGTCAAGAAAGAACTCCGATTCATCCAAGGCTCAGTCTCAATCTGGTTCTCTGTTTTCCAAGTCTCAGTCACCGTCTGAAGCTCATCCCTCCTCAGGCTCGTCTCCTGTGATTGGTGTAGACAAATCTGTTCATCCCTCCTCAGGCTCGTCTCCTGTGATTGGTGTAGAGAAATCTGTTCATCCCTCCTCAGGCTCGTCTCCTGTGATTGGTGTAGAGAAATCTGTTCATCCCTCCTCAGGCTCGTCTCCTGTGATTGGTGTAGAGAAATCTGTTCATCCGTCCTCAGGCTCGTCTCCTGTGATTGGTGTAGAGAAATCTGTTCATCCCTCCTCAGGCTCGTCTCCTGTGATTGGTGTAAAGAAATCTGTTCATCCCTCCATAGGATCGTCTTCTGTGATTGGTGTGGACAAATCTGCTCATCCCTCCTCAATCTTGTCTTCTGTGATTGGTGTGGACAAATCTAACAGCTGCACGTCTCGTGGGTCCAGCAATTACAACATCAGTGAATACTCATCTACTACGTCCTCTGAGGGAAAGCAGCAAGACTCTCCATCATTAGTTTACAAGTCTTTTGATAATGCCAGAATGTCGGGACAACAGCTTACAAGTTTTGGCTGTTCAGAGAACTCTAAAGAAATCTTTGCCTCAGGTCGTACAAGTGACTTTGAGACTGTGGCCAAAGTAACAGATAAGAAACAAGATGAGCAGATGAAGAGTTGTTTTGTAGTCGACAATTTGAAAGGTGGTAAGCAACTTGTCTTGCCTGACATGGCTGACAGTTTGAAAGATGCAGAGCTACATGGCCAAATCTTGCCACCTGCATTGATTGACATTAGCGACAAATCTGTTGATGGTGAAATGTTTTTTGGACTAGATCATTCAAGTTTCTATGATCCAGCAAACTCAAAGGATAAGTTACTTGGTGCAATTAGTGTGAGTGCTTTAGAAGCAGTGGCCGTGACTACAGACAAAGAATCATGTGTTCAGATGGAGGGTGGGGGAGAAACAAATAATCAGACATCTGCTTGTGGTCCTAATAGCTCCTTTCATGGAAATGTGCTACCACTGTTAAAACAGATGCTTTCAAATCACAGGTCAGTACTTCAAAAGATACGGGGCGGGACGTAGTCCAGTGGTAAAGAGCTCACCTGATGCGTGGTCGGTCTAGGATCAATCCCCATCGGTGGGCCTGTTGGGCTACTTCTCATTCCAGCCAGTGCACCACAACTGGTGTAACAAAGAGATGCTGTATATAAAAGATCTCTTGCTGCTAATCGAAAAGAGTAGCCCATTACGTGATGGCAGCAGGTTTCCTCTCAACTGTGTGGTACTTAACCATATGTCCGACGTCATATAACTGTAATTAAAATGTGTTGTGCATCATTAAATGAAATATCCCTTCCTTCGCTCAAAAGATATAGTCACTTTAGTTAGTGATGAGAATCTGAGAAAACTTTTATTATCAATCAACAGTTTGCATTAGCTGATCAACAACTGATTAAGAATCTATTAATTGTTCATTTGTTTTCGGGTTTGTTTTTTGTTCTTTGTTTTGGGTGAGAGTGGTGGTTTCATACTTATATATACACTTAAAGTTCAGGCATGATGTCTTGGTGATGCTTCATTTCAGTGCAGAATAAATAAATAATTGTTGTTATCCTTTGAATCAAGGGTGGGACGTAACCTAGTGGTACCCGCCTGATATGGGATTGATCTAGGATCAATTCCTTTTGGTGGGCTCATTGGGCTAGTTCTCATTTCAGCCAGTGCTCCACAGCTGGCATAATAGGGGCTGTGGTATGTACTATCCTGTTTAGGATGATGCATATGAAAGATTCCTTGCTGCTAATCAAGAAGAGTAGAGTATGGACTTGTGGCTGTGGGTTTTTCTTTCATTTTCTGTGATGTTCTCAGCCGATGCTATATAACTAAATAATAATGATTTGAGTGCATTGTTAATCAAACATTTTTTTCTTTCTTTTCTTTTGAATCGAGAATAGTAAATGTATGCATTAGAACATTACAAAACCACTGCACTCTTTTTTTTTTAGAACCTGTACTGAATTAATATTTGGTTACGTGGTTCAAGCAAGCAAATCTTAATGAACAATACATTCAAGTTTGCTACATTGTATAAGTATATGTAAATAATTATTATGTAAAGGCCTACTTTTTTCACATTATTAATTTTTTAGAAATGGGCAGGATGTATCCCAGTGGTAAAGCACTCACTTGATGTGCGGTCGTTCTAGGATCGATCCTTGTTGGTGGGTCCATTGGGCTATTTCTTGTTCCAGCCAGTGCACCACAACTGGTATATCAAAGGCTATGGTATGTGCTATCCTGTCTATGAGATGGTGCATATAAAATATCCCTTGCTACTACTGGAAAAATGTAGCAGGTTTCCTCTCTAAGACTATATGTCAAACTTACCAAATGTTTTACATCCAATAGCCGATGATTAATAAATCAATGTGCTCTAGCAGTGTCGTTAAACAAAATAAACTTTTAATTTTTTAGAAAATGCCCTTACAGACAGCTGCTAAACCATCACTGTCCGGTTGGAAGTAAGAAAAAGAAAAAAAACTCTTGTGCTCAGTCAGTTAGAAACCCAGTCTCTGCACAGTGCATTGTGGGTACATACAGAACCAGTTCCAGCCAGTCTACCGAAGCACCATGTGATCTTGCCAAGACTGTGAATCAGCGTTGTCCAAATCTGTCGGCACCAGTTGTTACAAGAGGGCAGAGAATGGCTACACTTGATAAAGGTACAGCTTAAATGACAAGAATCAGACCAGTAGTGGTCAAATCATTTCGTTCAAACCTGATGCTGCTTATTGGGGTGGGATGTAGCTCAGTGGTAAAAGCACTCACTGGATGCATGGTCAGTTTCGCATCAGTTCCTGTTGGTGGGCCCATTGGGCTATTTCTCATTCCAAGCAGTGCCCCATGACTGGTATATCAAAGGCCGTGATATGTGCTATCCTGTCTGTTGGATGGTGCCTATAAAAGACTCCTTGCTACTAATGGAAAAATGTAGCGGGTTTCCTCTAGACTGTATGTCAAAATTACCAAATGCTTGATATTCAGTTACCGATGATTAATAAATGGATGTGCTCTAGTGGTGTCGTTAAACAAAACAAACTTTGAAACTGATGGTGCTTGGATTGTTTTTTAGTCCCCTACCGGCAGAGCTGGTTTAAGGATCCACGGGGCCTGTAGCACAAATAACAGTGGGGCCCCCTTCCCAGGATATATATTTTGCAACACCCTCGTGGAGAGGAGAAAAATTAACTGGGGCAAATAAATGTACACATCACCGCGGTGCCCGTAGCACATGCTACATGTGCTATTACTTAGATAAACCAGCTCTGCCTACTGATCCAAGCAAAGACGACCTTCCGTTGGTCATTTTGTCTAATATATAGTTCTCCAGACTTTTTATTTGTTTGGCAAAGTCTCAAAATACTGAGCAGAGATTTTATGTAGAGTTACAGATCAAGTTTTTTTCATGGAAATGTACCCATGTTTGACAGAGTTATGGCCCTTGATCATAGCAGATAGAAAATGTGTTGTGCTTCGGCAGTACTCTCAGAATGCTTGTTCAGTGTCGGCTTCATTCAAAGACCAGGGCGGAACGTAGCTCAGTGGTACAGTTCTCGCCTGATGCGCAAATGATTTAGGATCTATTCCCGTCGGTGGGCATATTGGGCTATTTCCCGTTCCAGCCAGTGCTCCACAACTGGTGTAACAAAGGCCATGGTATGTACTATCCTGTCTGTGGGATGATGCATATAAAAGATTCCTTGCTGCCAGTTGAAAAGAGTAGCCCATGAAGTGGCGACAGTTGAGTTTCCTCTCTCAATATCTGTGTGGTCCTTAAATATATTTTCGACGCCATATAACCGTAAATAAAATGTGTTTTTTTTTTGTGTGGTTTAATAAAACATTTCCTTTCTTCCTTCATCCAATGACAGGCGAGATGTAGCCAGTGGTAAAGCGCTATTTGGGCTATTTCTTGTTCAAGCCAGTGCACCACGACTGGTATATCAAAGGCCGTGGTATGTGCTATCCTGTCTGTTGGATGTTTCATATAAAACATCCCTTGCTACTAATAGAAAAGTGTAGCAAGTTTCCTCTAAGACTATACAATACTGTTGTGCAAATACAATCGTTATAATAATTTCAGTCCTATTAGTATTTCATAAAATAATACTAATGGTAATGTTTATTTCTTGTCAACTTCACCTGTCCTCAAAACTATTAAATACATATTCCCCTTAGGAGAGTAGTCTGGTCCGAACATCCCAACAGCCAATGGGATAGCCTAAAATTCTTCTCCTGTACACTCCTTCTTGTTCTGGTCATGTGACTGTCATGTCCTCTTTTTTCTTCACCTTTGTGGTTCAGACAGTCATATTCTGTTATTTTTTATTTAGGACACATTTTGAAAATTTCTGTATTTGAAAGGTTAAATTTTTAAATTCCTTTTTCCTTAAATACAGGGGTTTCCCTAGAGCGATAAGCCGACACGGCCCGTGCTCCCTTAGCCAGCCAAGTAAGCGCCTTCATGTCTGGTAAGCGCCTTAACTGCAGGACCGTGTCGGCTTAATTTGTAACATGTATACAAAACAATGGAGCTGTGATCCGTAACGTCATTCACCACACATTATCACACTTCCATTTGGTATCTCTGCAATTCTTTAGATGTTCACTTTGAGGTCCATTGATCGCACCGTTTTAATTGTCGGCGGGCTTATGCTGGTCACGTGGTACAGGTTATCCCAAGGGCTGAGTTCAGCCAGACCGAGCGAAAACAAAACGTTCGCTACACTGGTTTGTGTGCTTCACGTTAAACCAAATGGACACGACAGACACCAATCAAATAGTTCGTGAACATTAGGAAGAACGTTCGTTGGCTGAACTGAGGAAAGCTCTTGGCGTAATATACGTCACGCTTCAGAGTCAGCTGACACCCACTTGTCAAGAGACATCGTTGCGGACATTAAACAGTACAGTTACACAGAAGTAAATCTTTATGTAAATTTGTAGAAAAGCAATAGTTGTTTGCATCAATGAATACCTAACAGCAGTTTCGGTTATTTCCTTTGTCTTTGTTAATTTTGTACCTATGGTCGTGAGCACGCATGCAGATCGTGATCGCGGGAAATGAACATGCAGTATTTATACAAATTGAAATTGCAGTTACACGTACACTAAATTAGTTTACAATAATCATATTTGTTAGATAATGTTAGATATATATTTGTAAAACTGTGAGGTGACATTTAATAAGTTAGCTGGATTTTAAAAAGACCGTAAAATTTTATTTTATTACCTTTTTTTTCTTTTTTTATAAATGAATATACTGTGACGTCAGCATTCTTAGCTTAGGTATTTTACAAGCAGAAATCACAACAAGCATTTAACATGACGCTGAAATCACAACAAGCATTTAACATGACGCTGAAATCACAACAAGCATTTAACATGACGCTGAAATCAACAGCAACAACATGGCCCAAATTATGAAATTGTTGGGGGTGGGGAATTGATGGGTTATTTTTTTTTTAAGTTCCCCCCCCCCCCCCCCAAAAAAAACAACAACAACCCCACAAAAACCCCCAACATGATTTGATGGATTGAAGGCTGTTTTCAACCCACTACCCCACTTCTTTTGGCTTGATTTTTGTCTTATAATGATGCTAAATATGTAAGCGCCTTAAAAAAATCCTGGGGAAAGGCCTGAAATAGAACATACATGTAATACTGTTGTGGAAATAAAATCGTTATAATATTTTCAGTCTATTAGTATTTTGTAAAATAGTACTTAATTGTATTTAATATTCTGTTGTTTTTTATTTAGAACATTTTGTTGCCTTGAAGCTGTTGCAGTCACAGAAAAAGTGCAGAAATAAGAAACATAAGATTTCTACTGGGAAATTATTAGAAGAATTTTCCACCACACTTCAAGTAATCAGGTGTTCCTAATACCTACAATATTAGGCCTTGACCTTAACATTTTTAGTGGTAGCCCACCGGGCTACCAGGTTATTAAATCTGGTAGCCCTCAGTAAAAATTGGTAGCCCCATACTTTTATAAAAAATTTTAAAAAGACAAAAAAGTTAAATTGTTTATTTTTATTAAAACATATTGTTTTAGTTGTTTAAGCATCTTGTTGATTGTGTAGTAACTGGATGTGCCATAAAATCTAGTATCCCGGAGGACTACCATGTTTAGACATCTGGTGGCCCAAGTGAGAAATTGGTAGCCAAAACACCCCGGGCTACCACTAAGGTCGAGCCCTGAATATATCTGTTCACTTGATCCATATTTTTATACCTGTTTACACTGTTGCAGTAAATGAAAATACACTGCAATAATTTTTATGTAGCGATTGTTACCCATGCATATGAATTAGGCTCAGGCTTTCGAGACTGATAGAATTGTACATTGTAGCTCACATATTAGAATAACATTCAAATTAGGTATTAGGACAGCACATACCACGGCCTTTGATGTACCAGTCGTGGTGCACTGGTTGGAGCGAAAAATAGCCCAATTTGTATACAAGTGCCAAGAAACCTCATGATTAATCATATTCTGATTTACATGTATCATTAAATCAAATGTTAAAGCTTCTGCATCTATTTCATTTGATTTAAGGGGCTGGACGAAGCCCAGTGGTAAAGCATTCGCTTGATGTGCGGTCAGTCTAGGATCGATCCCTGTAAGTGGACCCAATGGGCTATTTCATGTTCCAACCAGTGCTCCACAACTGGCGTAACAAAGACCGTGGTATGTACTACCCTGTCTGTGGGATGGTGCATATAAAAGATCCCTTGCTGCTAATAAACTAACCCATAAAGTGGCAACAGCAGGTTTCCTGTCTCAATATCTGTGTGGTCCTTAACCATATGTCCGACGCCATATAACCGTAAATAAAATGTGTTGAGTGCGTTGTTAAATGAAACATTTCCTTCCTTCTTCTTTCTTCATTTCATATACCGGTAATATGTTTTTTCCAGGTGTTTTGTTTTGTACGAGCCATAGTTCTACGAGTTGTACCAACTGAATTCTTTGGTTCCAGTCAAAGCAGAAACATTTTCTTGAAGAGTATCCTTGCAGAAATATTGTATTATTTACTGTTCCAACCTATGTTCCATAATTAGTGTATCAAAAGTCATGGTATGTAAGTACACACAGGACACTGAACATTGCGAGAGCGATCGTTTTGTTCAGATGTTTCAGGGGATGGACATAGCCTGATGCACTGTCGGTCTAGGATAAATCCTTGTCCCATTGGGCTATAGTGCATCATGACTGGTATATCAAGGCTGTGGTATGTGCTATCCTGTCTGGGATGGTGCATATATATAAGATCCCTTGCTACTAATGGCAAAATGTAACAGGTTTCATCTCTAAGACTTATGTCAAAATTACCGAATGTTTGACACCTAATACTGAATAGCCGTTGATTAATAAATCAATGTGCTCTAGTGGAGTCATTGAACAAAAACAAATTTTTTTGTTTGCTGCTTAATAGTATGAGTAGCTTGTGTGGCGGAATCAGGTTTCTTCTCTGATGTTTTATGGCAAGGATGTTCATATAACTCAGTGGTAGAGGATGAGCATTCTCTCTAATTTCACCCATTGTGTTTTGTGTGGGTTTTTTCTCCATTCCAACAAATGCCACATGACCTTTTTCAAAAGCTGTGGTATGTGCTGTCCTGTCTGGGAGTCTGCATATAAGAAATCCCTTACTGCTATGTGGTGGTTTCTTTCATACTTGAGACCAAATATTACGATAACTCGGTGTTAACAACCTCTTTTTTTTCTGTCCCCCATTTTTAAATAAACATTGAAATCAAGCATTTGTTTTAGTACCCTGATCAGAACTAGCACAAGATTCTGTCTTATGAAATATTTGTTGTTTAATCCTTAATACATATAGATTTAAAGACATTAATTTTATCTGGAAAATTTGACAAGTTTTGTCTTGGTCAGGCTATGACAGGGATAAAGGTAAGTACTGTAATTCCTCTAATAAATGCCGGTCCTCAAATAAGCACTGGATCTGTAACACTTTGCAACAAAATAAACGCCGGGCCTCTAATATACGCCGGGCCTTCAATAAATGCTGGGTAAGACAGCTGAAAACTGATTACTCCCTGGCATAAATTAGGCACTTTACGTGGACAAATAATATTAATTTGTTTATTGTTTTGTTTTTTAAAGTTTGAAATTAAAATTTAAAACTAAATATATTTGTAAGTTTGTATTTTTTAGCTAATTGTTTTTTTTTGGCTAAAATAAAGGCTGGGTCTCCAATAAGCGCCAGTCTCCAATCATTTTAAAATGAATAAGCGCCCGGGTGCTTATTCGAGGAAATACGGTACATGTAAGCTTGGTGTATTGGATGGTATGTGATGTGAATTTTATTGTTATGTGTATAACCAATACCGTTTGTGATGTGTTCACAGAATGAGGGTTTCTAAATGACACTGGGAATAACAGACCTTTGGGTGTAAAGACCACACTGTTTCCTAAACTATGTACTTTATTATTTTAATTCCTCACTTTTCTGACATTTTATATTTAGTATGGTATTAAAATAGTAACTGAAAAGTCCAGTTATTTAAAACATATTGGTAAGCACTTTAAAAAAAAAAAAAAAGCTTTTGTCGCAGTTTTCTGATTTAAGAAAAAAAGATCAGTCGTCATGCTTTGTTGTGAGTAATTGCTCCAGCTCGTGAGTACTCACACAAAATGATTTTTACGTGGCTGAACCACTGCTCGCCTTGTAACACGCTGCTATCACTAATCTATTTTACTCAAAATTACTGTGAAATTAACATGTAGTCAAACTGGTATACCAAAAGCTGTGGTATGTACTATCCTGTCTATGGGATGGTGCATATAAAAGAACCTTTGCTGCTAATCGAAATGAGTAGCCCATGAACTGGCGACAGCGGGTTTCCTCTCTCAATATCTGTGTGGTCCTTAACGATATGTCTGAAGCCATATAATCATAAAGAAAATATGTTGAGTGTGTCGTTAAATAAAACATTTCGTTCCTTCCTTTTAACACGTAGAGCAAAATTTTGCTTACTTACATAGTTTCAGAAGAGTAGTTTATTAGTCATCATCAGTTTTCATGCCACAAGCACTGAAAGGTCTTCTCTGACATCATTAAATATTGTGTCCTCTTTGTTCTATTAAATCCAGAAGTAGGGGATGGGATGTAGCCCAGTGGTAATGCATTTGCTTGATGCATGGTCGGTCTGGGATTGATCCCTGTCCGTGGGCCCATTGGGCTATTTCTCGCTCCAGCCAGTGCACCACGACTGGTATATCAAAGGCTAAGTATGTGCTATCATGTCTGTGGGATGGTGCATATAAAAAATCCCTTGCTGCTAATTGGAAGAGTAGTCCATGAAGTGGCGACAGCGGGTTTCCTTTCTCAATATATGTGTGGTCCTTAACCACATGTCCGACGCCATATAATCGTAAATAAAATGTGTTGAGTGTGTCATTAAATAAAATAAAAAATTCCTTCCTTTTAACACGGAGAACAAAATTTTGCTCACTTACATAATTTCAGAAGAGTAGTTTATTAGTCATCATCAGTTTTCATGCCACAAGCACTGAAAGGTCTTCTCTGACATCATTAAATATTGTGTCCTCTTTGTTCTATTAAATCCAGAAGTAGGGGATGGGATGTAGCCCAGTGGTAATGCATTTGCTTGATGCACTGTCGGTCTGGGATCAATCCCTGTCGGTGGACCCATTGGGCTATTTCTCGTTCCAGCTAGTGCTCCACAACTTGTGTAACAAAGGCCGTGGTATGTACTATCCTGTCTGTGGGATGGTGCATATAAAAGATCCCTTGCTGCTAATCGGAAAGAGTAGCCCATGAAGTGGCGACAGCAGGTTTCCTCTCTCAATATCTGTATGTGGTCCTTAACCATATGTCCGACACCATATAATTGTAAATAAAATGTGTTGAGTGCATCATTTAATCAAACATTTCCTTTCTTTCTTCCAGAAGTACTGTACAATAGGTCTTAACACATTTCTTTTCAACATCACCTGTCCTCAAACTAATGCATATTCCCCTATTGGTAGTAGTCTGGTCCGAACATCCCAAGAGCCAATGGCATGGACTAAAAAAGTCTTCTACCCGTTCTGGATGTTGTAACATTAAGTGTTTAAGTACATTATAATAATACATGTAAATTGAATAGCAAATTTGCCTGTAATTGTATAAGTGAATAATCTTAATTTGAACTTTGTGTAGATTTATTGCATTTGTGTTTATTTCTTCAGGTGAAACCTTGCAAATGGCTACCGTTTGAAGTAGGACAGTCGGCGAAAGTTCAAAAACTGGCACAGCTGATTTGGTGGCTGTTCAACAACTTCATCATGGCACTTCTTAAGGTATAGAGATATCAGGGCTTCTAGAATTTTTATAAAATCCACTAGCCATTGGATCAGTGATTTTAAAAATTTAGTAGCCATGATTAAAAATTCACTAGCCCTACTTTACTAAAAGTTTACTAAATAATAGTAATAATCAGATATGTCACCTAAAGAGGGAGATATAGCTTAAACGCACTAACATTGGGGGATTGGGTTTGGGGCAGGATATTCATATTTAAAAATAGACTTAACTGAAACATTTGACCAAAAAAGTTCACTAGCCATCGGGCATTATGATAATAGTTATTTACTAGCCCAACATTGAATATCACTAGCCATGGGAGTGGGGCTACCATAATCTAGAAGCCCAGGATGTCTACATGTATTTAATCTTAATAGAATAATTTTTGTGAAGGCATGTATATGTAAAGAAAGAAATGTTTTATTTAACGACGCACTCAACACATTTTATTTTCGGTTATATGGCATCGGACATATAGTTACGGACCACTCCGATATAGAGAGAGGAAACCTGCTGTATCCACTTCATGGGCTACTCTTTTCGATTAGCAGCAAGGGATCTTTTATATGCACCATTCCACAGACAGGATAGTACATACCACAACCTTTGCTACACCAGTTGTGGAGTATTGGCTGGAACGAGAAATAGCCCAATAGGTCCACCAACGGGGATTGATCCTAGACCGACCGCGCATCAAGCAACACATGTATATGTATTTACATACATGTAGAGTAGTTATTGCTTTGAATGACTAGATGTTCTTCTGAATCTTGTTTGCATGATCATAAGATTTTGAACCAGTTATAAACCAGGAACCAATTTCACAAAACATCGTATGTAAATATAAATTTGTAGTTGGAAAAACAGTTCCTATAATTACAGACAATACAAATAATTGAGTTTGAAATATATATAAATCTCCTTTGATTGGTCTTCCATAATGACATAAGTTTCTGTATGAATTTCTTTTCATACATTTACAAGAAGAAAAAAAATGGCAGACCAAACAAACACATTGCTTTGAGGTTTTTTATGTAAATAAAAAGCACTTGAGAAACAAAACATTTACAAAATAAGGACAGTTAAACTGAGAGTAAATGTGGATAAACAAAATTCACCAGTGAAAACACATCTAAAATAAACCCTAGACACAAGATGGCTTAGATAAAATGTGGAGCAAAGAAGAAATAAAGTTTAAAAGTTTGTTTCATTTAACCACACCACTAGAGCACATTGATTTATTAATCATCGGCTAATGGATGTCAAAAAAGAAGAAATATGTCTGGACTGTAGCAGTGAAGGAGAAAGAAGGAATTACTGATAATGTGACCAGAACAGGGCTTCTATAACACAGTGGAAGATTTTAGACTTTTTATTAGTTGTTGGGATGTTTGAGCCAGGCCATAGGTAAAAAAACATTTGTTTTGTTTAACGACACCACTAGAGCATATTGATTAATTATAATATGGTAATTCTGACTCATAGTCATCAGAGGAAACCCGTTACATTTTTTACTAATGCAGCAAGGGATCTTTTATATGCACCTTCCCACAGAGTATTCATGAAAAGAGAAAACAATTCGGGTGTTTTTCCAAATGTATGCAGGTTTAAATGCTAACTGTAAATGTAAACTTACAGGGCTGGGTTTACCAAACCAGTTTTTGACTCATGTGTACAGTAACTACATATATTTACAATGCTTAAAGAGAAAAACAGGCTTTGTGAAATGTTTTGTGAAATTGACTTCTGAATACGGTAATAGTCACTGGAACATTTTAATACATAACTCTATTAAATATATTTCTGCATCTAAACCAATAAAGATTAAATGCTACTGAAATGAAAGACAACTTTTTCTGAGAAAAATATGTGTGTGTTATCTTCTGAAAAAAGTTGATAAATAGACAGTGTTACGTGAAACACGTAGACTTACCCTTGAATAAAGATATGCTGTCCTGTTTAATTCTCAGGCGTACTTTTACATCACTGACACTACACTGTATCGAAATCGTCTGTTCTACTACCGCAAGAAGATTTGGCATCAGCTTCACACAAGAGCTTTTCAAGGTTAGTTTAAAGAAGTGTCTTTAACATGTATGTAAGAACCTATGCACAAATGTAGTCACACACTTTAACTAAATCTCATCAAAACGCTTCACTCAGGTATACATGTCTTGTTGGCTGTAAACACATGACCCAGTGACAGCAAAACATTATTAACCGAGTTAATAATGTTAAATATCAAATAGGATTATGACATGGATATTATGGGTAAGTTATAGGATAAATAGAGGTTATTGCCAGAGTATTTTTCGGTATTGTCATTATCATTATCATATATTAGTAATAAAAATTGTATTATGCGAGCCTCTGGTGAGCATAATACATTATTTTAATTCATTATATATGATATTGATGATACCGAAACACACAAGGGTAATAATCTCTTTATCATATAATCTCAGGCTTAATACAACATGGTTTTGTAAACTGTATATGCAACTTTAATTCCAGTCAGCCATTACTCTATGTTCAAATGATGTAAGACTGTGACACAGTGTCTTTTTTTAATAGAAATAATGACAAACTCGAATGACACATTTTTGATATCCTTACATAAAAATAACTAGTGCTTAATGTCTTTGTTTTCTAAATGCTGGACTGCTTTCAGTGTAAAGTTGCTATTAAAATGTTTTCATTTGATGACTATGAATGCATACGTCAGTTATGGAGTGTCACTGTAGTACGTTTGTTTAAATGTCAATAAATGTAGTGCCGTGACCTTGATTAATTTATATCTAATTTGCAAAGTTATCAAATTCTGAAAGTACGTGATCTGAAAAATGTCACATACTTTGATTACACTGGATATGCTAGCTCTTATATAATAAATATTGTTATCTGATTTTTTCCAGATCTGATCCAGAAAAAAATGCTTCAAACAGTGTCAGAGGTAACTAACAAGAAAAAATTAAAGTAATATAAATAGAAATAGAAATGTTTGCAATGTGTGTTTAAATTTCATTTCACTTCCACTGATTTTCATGCATAAATCCAATTAAGGTTCAAGCACGCTGTCCTGGGCACACCTCTCGGCTATCTGGGCTGTCTGTCCAGGACAGTGGATTTATTTGTTAGTTGGTTAGTTAGAGAGAGAGATAAGAGGGTGTAGTGGTCTTACACCTACACATTGAGTCGTTAAAACTTACCCTGAGTGGAAGCGGGTACCGAGCTGTGAACCTAGTACCTACCAGCCTTATGTCCGATGACTTAACCACGACACCACCGAGGCCAGTTTAAATTAATACTTTTTGACATTATTATAAAATAAGTGTTAAAATACCTAAGACTAATTTCCATCTGCCCCGTATTCCATGAGGTCTGTCTTTTTTCTTAACTCTTGACAGTATCTTTATCTTTTAACTTCTTTTCCCCATATGTTTCATCATCCCAGTCCTTGTTTCTCAGAAGGAATGTGATTGCAATGGTGGGGATGTAGTTCAGTGTTAGAATGCCCGCCTGAGGTACAAGGGGTCATAAGATCAATTGCTTATGGTGGACCCATCATGATTGGTACATCAATGGCTGGGGGGGGTTTTGTTCTCTGTGAAAAAAATACATATGGTGAAAACTCAAAACCGGACCCTCTGTAAACAATAATTCCCTCAAAACTGAATGTTTTTCACGGCCCCATTCTGTACAGAAGAGAATCTCTCTAAACCATATACCTCTTAAAACTCGACCTTTTCTCTTGGTCCCTAGGGTGTCTTGAATAAACGATCCCTTGAAGCTATTCAACAGGAGAAGCCCATATTATGACAGTGGGTTATCTCTCACTATCAAGATCAATTTTATGAAACAAATAATAGTATGTTAGATGCCAAATAAAAAAATTCGTTTTCTAAAACCCCAGCTGCATAAAAACTCTCACTTGTTATTTGTAGACCAGAGTGATGGAGCTGCTGAAAACTGAGTCTTCTCTGGGCGTGTCTTACCTGAGATTTCTACCGAAGTCTGGGTCACTGCGACCTATTATCAACCTGGGACGACGACCTTTGTGTGGCACCAGGAAGGTGGAAAATACCGTATACTATAATTAGAACATGCAGTAGAATCTTGTTGGGTCGAACTCGGAAGGGTTGAATGCACTGCAACGCTCGAACCAAAAACAAAGTCCCGAGTTATACTTAAACGATATTGACCGAATGGTTAGGTTGAACTACCCGATGGGTCGAACATGTTCTCGAGCACCGACGGGGTTCGAACCAATGGGATTCCAACTGTATATTGTAGTTACATTATATTTTATTGAGTATACTTTGTCAATTATTTATTGAAATCATGTAATCAGCTAGCTGCCAAGGTTAATCCATTTAAAAATTAAGCCAGCAACTAAAATTAATTTCTTGATGTTGACCTTCAGTAGCTAGTACATGTATATGATTGCAAGATAAAAGATTTTCTAAAAAAAAAAAAATTAAGATTGATGAAATATATGCCTGTCTTAGATTTGTGTAGTTTTTGCCCTATGTTACTGTCTCCTGACTCTTTTTATTCCACTATCAGTCGAATACAAGTTTGTTTTGTTTAACGACACCACTAGAGCACATTCATTTATTAATCATCAGCTATTGGATGTCAAACATTTTTAATTTTGACATATAGTCTAGAGAGAAAACCCACTATATTTTTTTCATTAGTAGCAAGAGATCTTTTATATGTACCATCCCACATACAGGACAGCACATACCATAGCTTTTGATATACCAGTCATGGTGGACTGTCTGGAACAAGAAATAGTTCAATGTACCCACCGACGGGGATTGTTTTCGAAATGTGTGATGAATACTTCATCTGGAATTTTGTTTTTTCATTCTTACATCTATGGGGTGAGACGTAAGCCCAGTGGTAAAGCGCACACTTGATGTGCGGTCGGTTTAAGATCGATCCCCATTGGTGGGCCCATTGGGCTATTTCTCGTTCCAGCCAGTGCACCACAACTGGTATATCAAAGGCCGTGGTATGTGCTATCCTGTCTGAGATGGTGCATATAAAAGATCTCTTGCTACTAATGGAAAAATGTCCTGGAATTCCTCTCTATGTGTCAAAATGACCATATGTTTGACATCCGATAGCCAATGATTAATAAATCAATGTGCTCTAGTGGTGTCGTTAAACAAAACAAACTTTTCCTCTCTATGACTATGTCAAAATTACCATGTTTCACATTTAATAGCTGCTGATTAATAAATCCATGTGCTCTAGTGGTGTTGTTAAACAAACCAAACTTATATCTATTTCCTATCTGATACATTATTGCCGATACAGGCCAGACTTAAGCCACGTGCAGTTTACAAACTCTCTATAAACAAATAAATTAAATTAATTTGAATTGGACTTGGTCATGCCATATTCTTGTTCACTGTTTGCAGACACTGTCGATCAACCAGCAGCTGATGACATTGCTGCACGTACTCAAGTTCCACGTGGTAGGTGAATTGAAAACATTTACAAATCCATTGCTTTGCACCAGTGTTTTACAAACAGCGCAGATTCTGTTTGTGTCGTTTTGATCTTGATATTAATTTTAATGCCTCAGTCAATTCTACATGTATCTTCAATCTGAAACTCAAAAGAGTTTTAAGAAGTAAAGTAATTATCCAAAATCTGAGCCAAACCATTTAAAGGAACAGACCCTAGTTTTTAAACACTTAAGGTATATTTTTCATCTAGATCCTAGTTTCAACCCGTAAAAATGGACGCTAAGTTAATTTACAAACCTGTAACAAATTTGGATACAACAGAGTGAAACACAATTCTGTGACTTTGAAATACCCTTTAAAATAGACTAAAACGCGACCCCATAACCGTTACTTGTCAAACGCACGTAATTTTTAAAAATATGAAAAATGCATTTTGTGGTATTATAAACACTGAGATAATCAGTAACACTTTGGCTGTATGGAAATGAATAATCTAAACAATAAAATATAAGTAATGTTTGATTTCAGTGATCATAAATGACTCTAATAAATGAAAAATATGCCTTGGTGTTTAAAAACTGGGATCCGTCCCTTTAACATGAGAAATAGATGTTTGTTTGATTTTCCCACAGAACGCCGATCCGAGCATTGTGGGATCCTCACTGTTTGGCCTAGATGACACATACAAGGCATGGGTAAAGTTTATAGCCCACAGGAGCTTGAACAATGATCACCGGTGAGTTATTTATTAGTTTATTTTGTCGAACAACTCCACTAGAACACATTGATTTTCTTAATCATCTGTTAAATACTGAGATATAGTAATTTCATTTTTAATTAATTTTATGCTTATATCCAGTGAAGGTTCAAACACACTGTCCTGGGCACACACACCTCGGCTATCTGGGCTGTCTGTCCAGGGCAGTTGTTAGTTGTTAGTGGTTAGAAATGGAAATGTTTGCAAGGTGTGTTTAAATTTCATTTCACTTCAACTTATTTCCATGTTTATTTCCAATTAAGGCTTAAGCACGCTGTCCTGGGCACACACCTCAGCTATCTGGGCTGTCTGTCCAGGGCAGTCGTTAGTGAGAGAGAAGAGGGTGTAGTGGTCTTACACCTACCCATTGAGTCATTAAAACTTGCTTTGGGTGGGAGCCGGTACCAGGCTGCGAACCTGGTATCTATCAGCCTCATGTCCGATGGCTTAACCATGACACCACCAAGGCCGACATTTAGTCTTGTAGAAAACCCGCTACATTTTTCATATTCCCGTATTGGTCTCTGTAAACTGTTTACTCAACTCTTTGTAAAGAGGGGTGGGACATAGCCCAGTGGTAAAGCGTTCGCTTCATGCGCATTCGGTCTAGGATTGATCCCCCTCGGTGGACCCATTGGGCTATTTCTGGTTCCAGCCAGTGCTCCACAACTGGTGTAACAAAGACTGTGGTATGTTTTATCCTGTCTGTGGGATGGTGCATATAAAAGACTCCTTACTGCTAATCGAAAAGAGTAGCCCATGAAGTGGTGACAACGGGTTTCCTCTCTCAATATCTGTGTGGTCCTTAACCATATGTCTGACCCAATATACCCATAAATAAAATGTGTTGAGTGCGTTATTAAATAAAATATTTCCTTCCTTCCATCCTCTTTGTAAAGGTTATATGTTGAATAGTCCACTTTTATTTGTGTGATCAGTGTACTTTTTCAATACTTGTGTTTTCCTAGTCTTTTAGGTCTCAATGCAGTGGGGTTTTTTGTATATAAATTTATATACCGTAGTGACTTTCTATCTGTAGGTTATTGTACTTTGTGAAGACTGACATTGCTGGATGTTTTGACACTATCAGGCAAGAAAAACTCTACAGTATTGTTAGTGACATTCTCAAAAAGGTTAGTATAAATAGTTTTTGTTAATTATCGGCATTTATAGTACATCAGAACTGTTATGTAGATGATAAAACTTCTACATATATCATTATTACTTTAAATTTTAATTAAAGTTTTTTTCTTCAAATTTTTATTTATTAATTTTGCAATAACAAGGTACATGTATTACAAAATGTTTTCAATAATTATGGGAGAAAATTTAATAAAGTGGATCTTATATAATGATAAAAAACCCAAACCATTACATATTGATTATTATTAAATAGCTGATAGATATTGACATAAGTTTAAGATAATTTTGTTTCTCAAAACTTGCAATTAAAAAATCCCCACCAGTGCCCCACAACTGGTATGTACTATCCTGTCTTTGGGAAGGTTCATTTAAAAGATGTCTTGCTCCTAATGGAAAAATGTAGTGGGTTTTCTGTAACACTTCATGTCAAAAATTACCAAATGTTTGACATCCAGTAACCTATGATTAATATCTCAATGTGCTCTAGTGGTGTCATTACACAAAAGAAACTTTAACTTTCTTTTATGCATATATGTATATAGAACATAACAGAAGAGTATGTGACCAGGAGATTTGCCAGTGTGGTTGTAGCTGGAGGCCGGTTGAAGAGAACGTTCCATAGAGACTCCAACACGCTGTTCACATATCAACCAGACTTCTTTGTCTTCAACAAGAAACGCATGTTGGCAGACAATCTTCGAAATATCATCCTGGTGGATCAGGTTTGTAGAAAATAACTTCACCTTTATATTACCGTATTTTCCCGTGTATTATGCGCACTTTTTTCCCAGAAAATGCAGATTGAAAATGGGGGTGCGCACTATACATAGCAATAAAAAAAATATCTTTTAAAAATTTCCAGCGATCACCCATGAAAAATCGCCGATCGGTAGTTTACGGTACTTTACAGGTTATTGACAGTGTTCATTACAACGAAACGCAAAACCCTCTTAAAAATCGCTTTTCACTTGTGATGGTTGTAATAAATGCAAAATAAATCTACAAAAGTATCCATACCTCGCCAAAAAGTGCACAAAAATGACAAAACTTGACCGTAAATATTTTTAATTTCCATGAGATTTAATTCGGCCATTTCCGGCAAACCGGAAATATACCACACTATTATAAATTTAGAAATCTCGCGCATTCACGTTAGCCACGAGAACGAAATGTAAATGCTATAATTTTATATTTTATTAGTCATTTACAGTGTATGGGGTATTTAACTTTGTTTTGATTTACAAGTCTGTGACATGTAAGTACGCAAGTATTAGCCTTTGTTTAATGTGACATGTAGGTCTATGTACTCAAATACCTAACTTAAGTTTTGTTTCTTGGTTTCTTGAATATACCGCTTCTTTCGCTTTTTGTTAATTTTGGTGACGGGGGTAAAGCAGTACATCTTGCATTCACTGTCGATTTTGTGGTTTAAAAAAACGGTGCGCATTATATTGTGGTTCATGTTTATTTTCTTGGAATAAACGTTCAAAGTGGGGGGTGCGCATTATACACCGGTGTGCATAATACATGGGAAAATACGGTATATGAATATAGAGAAGTTCATTTAAAACTTTTCACAAACTAAGTCAGTATTTAAAATTATTTTCACAAACTAAGTCAGTATTTAAAACAGACAGGATAACACATACCACAGCCTTTGATACACCAGTTGTGGTGCACTGGCTGGAGTGAAAAATAGCCCAATGAGCCCAGACCGACCGCACATCAAGCGAACACTTTAGCACTGGGCTACAGCTCGCCCCTCCTTTCTATGGGATGGTGCATATAAAAGATCCCTTACTGCTAATCGAAAAGAATAGCCCATGAAGTGACAAGAGCAGGTTTCCTCCCTCAGTATCTGTGTGGTCCTTAACCATATGTCCGACGCCATATAACCGTAAATAAAATGTGTTGAGTGCATTGTTAAATAAAACATTTCCAGTCTCTACCCATCGACCAAACAAGCTGCAAAGAATCTACAGCAGCTGAGTGATTCTACCTGAACAACTACAACAACACTCTAAAAGAAACTGTACGGTACCAAAAGTGATCTACAGAGGACAGTATCATTCATAGTCACAACTGGCCTCAACGTGTAGTCGTCAAGTGAACGAAAAGAAGAAGAATATCCACTGATAATAAAAACATGAGTTTATTCCATTATTAGTAATGGTGTAGGAAAGTGCATATAAAAGTAATGTTGTTAAACAAAACAAACTTTTAACATGTTTAAACTTCTTTGGAGTGGAATAAAATGATTAAATGATCCTGATGTAATGTCGATATTTACAGGTTGTGAATCAACACGATACTGTTGACAGTTTGCTGAAGACTCTTCAAGCTCACCTTTTCAACAACATCATTAAGGTTAGTATCAGTGTTATGAACTGATCTTAAACTTTAGACTACTGGATTAATTTTTGACAAAAACTACGTTTAGTGGGTACAAGTCTATAATTTTTACTCACATATATTCACTTAAATGTTTTATAAATGCATAAAATAAATTTCGTATTTGAATCGGTAAGTATTATTTTCTTGTTTTTTTCTTCTAATTTTTATGATATTTTAGATCATTTGATGTTGATTAAAATTTTTGGCCAGCTGTCCAGTATTTATGTCCATTATTTCCAGTAACAGTGGTTTTCTGACCAGAATTTGAAGAAAAAAAACAACCTTTGATTAATATCCCAATATTTGGTGATTTTAGTTGTTGGTAAAATGATCAAATTTATTATCAAATTAGCTGTCACAATCAGCTATAAATTGTTGTCAAGCGAAAATACTTGCCGAAAACCACTTTTTCAACTCAAAATTCCAAGGTATAATCCATTGAAAAACACAAAATCTAAATAAATAGGGAGCTAACTTGTCTTCCATTTCTTGTTACTAAATCGTTTCGGGTGAGTGTCGTGTGCAAATTAGCGGGAAATATGAATTGCGGAATGCACTGTATACAGTGTACCGTATGTCAACTGGCTAACGTTGGGTGAGATATCTCGCCCGCAATAGTCAGAAGGTTAATGTAGGACAATAATTAAAAAGAACAATAATTAAAAAGGACTCTTCAAGCTCACCTTTTCAACATCATTAAGGTTAGTATCAGTTTTATGAACTGATCTTAATTTAGGACAATAAATAAAAAAGAAAATTAATGAAATCTGTTAATATACAATAGTTTACTAAGATGTTTCAAGCTCACCGTTTCAACAAGTTCATTAAAGGGACAGTCCTGAGTTTACAACCATTGTAAAAATGTTTCGACCAACAGAGCCTTAACATACATGACATAACATACAAATTAAATAGATCTTCTTATTTAGAATATCAGTGTCTGTATTTACAAGGTGTTTGTTGTTGTCCTAATGCTTGTAGTAGCCCAAACCAAATTTTACCTTCCAATAATTTCATACGTACGAAAAAATATATATCACGAATTAAAGTAAAAACTGAGTGCTACAAACGTTAGTATACAACCGCAAACACATTCGATATACAGACACTGGTGTTTTAATCAAGAAAATATATTTAGTATGAAATAGTAGTCGCTAACAAGGCTCTGTTATCGCAAACATCTTACAATGGCTGAAAACTCAAGAATGTCCCTTGAAGGTTAGTATCAATATTATGAACTAATCTAAGACAATAATTGTAGAAAATTAATTAAAATGTTTGCTATAATATTTAAAGACTTCAAGGGGCAAGATGTAAGCCAGTGGTAAAACGTTCGCTTAATGCGCGGTCGATCTGGGATCGATCCCCGTCGGTGGGTCCATTGGGCTATTTCTTTCTCCAGCCAGTGCATCATGATTGGTATATCAAAGGCCGTGGTAAGTGTTATCCTGTCTGTGGAATGGTGCATATAAAAGATCCCTTTCTGCTAATCGAAAAGAGTACTCCATGAAGTGGCGACAGCGGGTTTCCTCTCAATATCTGTGTGGTCCTTAACCATATGTCCGATGCCATATAACTGTAAATAAAGTGTGTTTAGTGTCGTTAAATAAATACATTTCCTTCCTTAAAGACTTTGGTGGCAGGAATATAATACTTAGCTGATGTCCTTGGGTTATAGGATCAAACCTTCTTAACAGAACAACTGAGTCCCCCCTGAGTTTAGCCTTGAATGTGTTTATAATATTGTTTGTGTAAACTTTATCAATAGATGTGTGGTGTAGGAAAGCCAAGTTTCATTGATAAATAGCTAAATGAAGTAGCCACAACATGATGTCATTTTGCTAAATGACGTCATTTGGTAAGCGACATCATTTGTTAAGCGACGTCATTTTCCTGATCTTTAATCCGTGTATTTTCATGCCTTGTTTAGTTATTGTGGATGTCATACTGTGCGATTGTTTTTCATTGATGTGCAGTGTAATAAATAAAATACTAAACGAGTTCCCGTGTGAGACCGTTTATATCACAACTTGTGTGTTTTTAATTGTACATTACTTGCTTTCGTTTGTGATGTACAATTAAAAATACACTTGTTTAGTATTCTCTATGTCACAATTACCAAAAATGTTTAACATCCAATAGCAGATGATTAATTAATCAGTGTGCTTTAGTGGTGTCATTAAAAAAACACCCCAAAACCTTTAACTTTTACATTCCTTTTCAATTTCACCATATATCACTTTAATACAGGGATTCTAGATTATGGTAGTCCCCCTCCCATGGCTAGTGATATTCAATGTTGGGCTAGTAAATAACTACTATTACCATGCCAGACAGGGCTTCTAGATTATGGTAGCCCCACTCCCATGGCTAGTGATATTCAATGTTGGGCTAGTAAATAACTACTATTGCCATGCCAGACAGGGCTTCTAGATTATGGTAGTCCCACTCCCATGGCTAGTGATATTCAATGTTGGGATAGTAAATAACTACTATTGCCATGCCAGACAGGGCTTCTAGATTATGGTAGCCCCACTCCCATGGCTAGTGATATTCAATGTTGGGCTAGTAAATAACTACTATTGCCATGCCAGACAGGGCTTCTAGATTATGGTAGCCCCACTCCCATGGCTAGTGATATTCAGTGTTGAGCTAGTAAATAACTACTATTGCCATGCCAGACAGGGCTTCTAGATTATGGTAGCCCCACTCCCATGGCTAGTGATATTCAGTGTTGGGCTAGTAAATAACTACTATTGCCATGCCAGACAGGGCTTCTAGATTATGGTAGCCCCACTCCCATGGCTAGAGATATTCAATGTTGGGCTAGTAAATAACTACTATTGCCAAGCCAGACAGGGCTTCTAGATTATGGTAGTCCCACTCCCATGGCTAGTGATATTCAATGTTGGGCTAGTAAATAACTACTATTGCCATGCCAGACAGGGCTTCTAGATTATGGTAGCCCCACTCCCATGGCTAGTGATATTCATTGTTGGGCTAGTAAATAACTACTATTGCCATGCCAGACAGGGCTTCTAGATTATGGTAGCCCCACTCCCATGGCTAGTGATATTCATTGTTGGGCTAGTAAATAACTACTATCGCCATGCCAGACAGGGCTTCTTGATTATGGTAGCCCCACTCCCATGGCTAGTGATATTCATTGTTGGGCTAGTAAATAACTACTATCGCCATGCCAGACAGGGCTTCTAGATTATGGTAGCCCCACTCCCATGGCTAGTGATATTCAATGTTGGGCTAGTAAATAACTACTGTTGCCATGCCAGACAGGGCTTCTCGATTACGGTAGCCCCACTCCCATGGCTAGTGATATTCATTGTTGGGCTAGTAAATAACTACTGTTGCCATGCCAGACAGGGCTTCTAGATTACGGTAGCCCCACTCCCATGGCTAGTGATATTCAATGTTGGGCTAGTAAATAACTACTGTTGCCATGCCAGACAGGACTTCTAGATTACGGTAGCCCCACTCCCATGGCTAGTGATATTCAATGTTGGGCTAGTAAATAACTACTGTTGCCATGCCAGACAGGGCTTCTAGATTACGGTAGCCCCACTCCCATGGCTAGTGA
This sequence comes from Gigantopelta aegis, assembly GCF_016097555.1. Taxonomy (NCBI): domain Eukaryota; kingdom Metazoa; phylum Mollusca; class Gastropoda; order Neomphalida; family Peltospiridae; genus Gigantopelta; species Gigantopelta aegis. The sequence goes on from NC_054707.1 coordinate 16,791,528, forward strand.
TATTCAATGTTGGGCTAGTAAATAACTACTGTTGCCATGCCAGACAGGGCTTCTAGATTACGGTAGCCCCACTCCCATGGCTAGTGATATTCAATGTTGGGCTAGTAAATAACTACTGTTGCCATGCCAGACAGGGCTTCTAGATTACGGTAGCCCCACTCCCATGGCTAGTGATATTCAATGTTGGGCTAGTAAATAACTACTGTTGCCACGCTCGATGGCTAATGAAAAAAGTTGTCAATTTAATGCTGCATTTAAGTCTATTTTGTAAATATGAATATTCTGCCCCCACCCCCACTTAGTGCTTTTAAGCTCTATCTCCCTCTTTGGGTGACATATGTCCGATTATTACTATTAGTAAAATTGTATTTACTTAAAGTAAAGTAGGGCTAGTGAATGTTTAAGAGTGGCTAGTAAATTTTTAAAATCACTGATCCCATGGCTAGTGGATTTTATAAAAATTCCAGAAGTCCTGTTTAATATAAACTCTGTTTGTATTTTTGGGGCGGGATGTAGCCCAGTGGTACAGCGCTCGCTCAATGCGCGGTCGGTGTGGGATCAATCCCCGTCGGTGGGCCCATTAGGCTTTTTCTCTTTCCAGCCAGTGCACCACAACTGGTATATCAACGGCCGTGGTATGTGCTATTCTGTCTATGGGATGGTGCATATAACAGATCCCTTGCTGCTAATCGAAAAGAGTAGCCCATGAAGTGGCGACAGCGGGTTTCCTCTCTCAATATATGTGTGGTCCGTAACCATATGTCTGATGCCATATAACCGTAAATAAAATGTGTTGAGTGCATCGTTAAATACATTTTTTTTTTTGTGTTTACAGGTTGGAAGAAGATTCTACTTACAGCGTGTTGGCATCAGCCAGGGTTCCATCCTGTCCACCATGTTGTGTAACCTCTATTACGGACACAAGGAGAGATGGACAATGGACGTGGCTGAGGATGAACTGTTGCTGAGGATGGTGGATGACTTCCTGTTCGTAACGCCTTACAAAGATAAAGCTGAACAATTCCTTGAAGACATGTTGAAAGGTATTTGATTTTTTTTTTTTCATACATTAGCTTAATCTCTGAACAAGTTCATAGCCCTTCTGTTTTCATGAACTGGTCCGAGTATGCTATCAGCCAATCAAATGGATATAACAGGGTTCATAGCAGTTTTTAAATTCCTTGAAAATCTTTGAATTTGAAAAAACCCTTTTTTTTAGGTCTTTGAAAGTCTTTGAATTGTAATAAAAGTGTTTAAAAGTGTTTAAGTTCTCACAAATTATCATCAAAGCAATGCTGATATTTTTAACAGCTGCATGCACTTGATATTTTCCAGTTACAAGGTTTAACCTGTCATGATACATGTAAAAAACACACTTCTTTTTGTTTGCCATGGACAGCAATGTAAACGAACTGATTTGGTATTTTTATCGCATTCTATTGTCTTTGACTGCTGTGTAAAAGTCTTTGAAATCTTTGAAAATGGTAGGTAAAAGTATTTGAAAGTTTTTGAGGCTATGAACCCTGTATAATCTATCATTGTGTCTAGAACTTAAGTTGTGTGACTTCCTTTTGTTCCTTTCGCCTTCATTATTTTGGTTTGAACACAATTTGTGGTCAAAGTCATGCATTGTATTTATGTGCCGATATCAGTGCCAGTGGCTGGATCTGCAATTTGTTTTCTTTTCAACCATAAGATGCAAAGGAAAAAGAAGGAAGTTACAGTCACGTGACCGGAACAGGAAGGGGTGCACAGTAGAAGAATTTTAGGCCATCCCATTGGCTGTTGGGATGTTTGGACCAGACTACTAACCGTAGGGGAATATGCACTAGTTCTGAGGACAGCTGATGTATTTATAAAAGAGAAACACTCCAAGTTTTCTCCATTTTTGCTATTTATTTTAGGTAAAATTTTCTTCATTCATACTTGACAAAAATAGGAGACCCATGACACAGTGGAAGTTTTTAACCACTGGTTGGCTTTTGGACTGGTCCATAGGAAAGTTGGGGTGGAATGCAGTAATGTTGAGAGGTCATGAAAACAGCAATCTTGTAAATAAAGTAAAACCTGTGTTAAGCAGCCACATAGATATGGGTCAAATTTTACTTTATTACCCCAGCAATGACTGCTAATGGCAATTTTTTTTTTCCTACTATTAACATATTTAATGTTGGTTTAGTATAACACCACTAGCCGTAAAATGTGTTGAGATATCATTAAAGAGACAGACCCTAGTTTTTAAACACTACGGCTAATTTTTCACTATTAAAGTCGTTTTTGATAATTTAAATTAGAGGTACTTACATTTTATTATTTAGAATACTAATTTTCGTACATCTGTAGTAGTTCTGGTCATCCAGGTTTCTGCAATATCCCAAAATTCATGTTTCTTAATTCTAAAAACACACGTTTGTTTGAGAAGTTATGGTTATCAAGACAAGCTCACATTAGTTTTAGACGGTATTTCCCTGATTAAAGATCACAGACTTTAGCTTCTCTCTGTTATAACCGTATCCAAATGTATGTTGCAGGTGTGTAGATTAACTAAACTTAGTGTCCATTTTTACGGGCTGAAACTAGGGTCTGTGCGTTTAAATATTCCTTTTGTTTCCTGCACTTTTTTCTCAGGAAACGAAGAGTACAACTGTAAGACCAATGTCAGTAAAGTTCTCACCAACTTTCCTGTGAGTGACTTCAAGGATGGAATGATTCCGTGTATCTCACGGACAGGTATTTCTTGTCCAGAGATTTTTTAAAACTGATTCAGTGTGAAATGACCATTAGACAAGTAAGTGATTCAACAAAATTGGCAAAACTGAAATTATGACATCAGTCGTCATTAAACATGAATTATTTTTCTACTTCTTCTTCTGCGTTCAATCTTTTTACGGCCGTCATGTCGGTAATCCGGATGTGGCGATGAAGTTTGCCGTCTTCCGGAGGTCGTTGACAGGTCCCCAGTGTTTGGTGTTGAGGGATGTGTCTTCCGAAACATGAGTTATGACATCAGGGCCCATGCTTATAAACCTTAAAGTCTAGACTTTAATAAAGTCCAGACTTTAATGTAATGCTATTTGAATGGCGTTGCCATGACGTTAAAGTCTAGACTTTATTCAAGTCTAGACTTTAAGGTTTATATGCACGGGGCCAGATGCCCATACTCGGCGTATTTAGAATTGGTCTAGCCCTAGGACTAAACAGATTTATCTAGTGCTGTGTAAAAGCTGGCTAATTCAGTCCAGTGAGAAAGGAATAATAAATTTGGTTATACAATCGAAAGTTGATGGGTTGGTGCAAATTGATTATAACCGATGATCGATGATAAAATTAAAAGCGATTTCCAACACTAACAGTAACAGTGATACGATGTATAATGTTCCATGGACACTACACATAACACAGTGATATTGTGAATTTGGCATGCTGGTTGTTACCAGTATTTTGTAGATAGTTGCATTCTAATTGTTTGTCATTGTTTTTTTTCAGAGCCATTGCCGTGGTGTGGCTTGTTAATCAACACAAACACACTTGAAGTATCTGTGGACTATTCCAGATATGCAGGGCTGCGTAAGTTCAGAAATGTTGTTCTAGTTGTTAAAAGGTTTTCACTATTGTAAGCGTCAAACCAAAACTTTCAGTTTCATGTTATGACTGATAAAAAATAAACAGTCATAACAATTTGTCATTCTATAAAAGGGCACTGCAAAAGAAAGCGCTCGATCTAGATGTGAAAAAGGGTACTGCCAATATTTGGATATAGAAAACGATATATATATATATATATATATATATATATATATATGTATTTGGCCATTTGACATGTAACATGGTTACTAGCTACTAACTCCTTGTTCACAAGAGTTTCTTTGCATAGATAAAACAGGAACATACAGGGCTTTATTGTGCCCGACTTTATTTCAAGTACATGTTTTAAATTAAATGTATTTGAAGTTTACATATCATAGCTGGCCATCAGTGTTTGTGTTTATTTGGCTGATCCATTGCAGGATGTATGGGTACTTTCGATTGGTTGCTGTCTATAATGTAAACTGTGTTTTTGTTTTACTCAGGTATCTCAGATACAATGACCTTTGACCTTGCTCACCAGCCAGGCCTGGCCATGAAAAACAAACTACTCCAGTAAGTCAATCTGTGTTTATTTTATTTTTTTTATCTTGAGGGCAGAAATAAAAATATTTGTGACAAATTACCGGGAATACTTCCTCCATTTATAAACTTATGTTCCCATGTATACAAAAGTTATAATATTTCAAATTTTACAATTAAGTCAAGAACTAAATTTCTCTTGTCCTTTGTCATGAATAAACATAAAGCATGGGTGTCAAAGTCCATGGCAATAAAGATACAATATATCAGTATTCTTTAATTTCAAGTTTTATTTTATTTTGTGATTTTACCATCTTTTTCTTGATAGTCTGTATACAGATGGGGAAAAATCCAAAATCCATTCTACATGTATTATATAAAATGCATTGTCATTCTTTGTTCTGAACATTTTTGCTTGTTATTTTATGCATGCCAATATTGTTTTAAGGTGCTGATATTGAACATACAGCTGTGTTTCAAATGAAGTTAAAATCCAAACAAAAAAATTCTTACATAGTATTTTAAATTTAAAACTTTTTTGTAGGTCTCTCAGACCAAAATGTCATGGGATCTTTTTTGATTCACAAGTGAGTAGATTTGTCCTTATACCCGCTATTTTTAACCACATTATAATATCAAACATTTGTCTGCTGTGGTTATTTTCCTCAGCTAATATATTTAACGACACTTCAGCAACCTGGCTACTTGGTGTCTTAATGATCTACAGAGTTCAAGGAAAATTACTGCTGTTAAATGATTTAAATGGTGAGGGGATAATTACTGCATGATTTACATGGTGAGAGGATAATTACTGCTGTTAAATGATTTACATAGTGAGAGGATAATTACTGCTGTTAAATGATTTACATGGTGAGGGGATAATTACTGCTATTAAATGATTTACATGGTGAGGGGATAATTACTGCTGTTAAATGATTTACATGGTGAGGGGATAATTACTGCTGTTAAATGATTTACATGGTGAGAGGATAATTACTGCATGATTTACATGGTGAGAGGATAATTACTGCTGTTAAATGATTTACATGGTGAGGGGATAATTACTGCATGATTTACATGGTGAGAGGATAATTACTGCTGTTAAATGATTTACATGGTGAGAGGATAATTACTGCATGATTTACATGGTGAGAGGATAATTACTGCTGTTAAATGATTTACATGGTGAGAGGATAATTACTGCTGTTAAATGATTTACATGGTGAGAGGATAATTACTGCATGATTTACATGGTGAGAGGATAATTACTGCTGTTAAATGATTTACATGGTGAGGGGATAATTACTGCTATTAAATGATTTACATGGTGAGGGGATAATTACTGCTGTTAAATGATTTACATGGTGAGAGGATAATTACTGCTGTTAAATGATTTACATGGTGAGAGGATAATTACTGCTGTTAAATGATTTACATGGTGAGGGGATAATTACTGCTGTTAAATGATTTACATGGTGAGGGGATAATTAATGCTGTTAAATGATTTACATGGTGAGAGGATAATTACTGCTGTTAAATGATTTACATGGTGAGAGGATAATTACTGCTATTAAATGATTTACATGGTGAGAGGAAAAGTACTGCCATCGCATAGGCTTCTTTCGAATATGCACTTCTCCTCACCCGGGACAGCACATAACACAGCCTTTGATATATCAGCCATGGGACACTTACAAGGCTTGAAATTCATTCTGTTGAATAGCAAGCAATCTCTGTTTCCGACTAATAGTTTATTATCCACATGGTTAAACATAAACAAGTTAATAATAATCATACTAAGTACACATGTAATAACAAGTGTAATGAGGTAATTTTGGGAAGCGACGTCATAACACGACGTTACTTCTCCAGTCCTTGTAGCTCAGATTGTGCATTTGAAATATGACGTCATTTCGTCATCTCCTTCTAGTTGTGGCTGAAACATTTTGAGTTGGGTCTTGTTATTCATAAAGAAAACAACTAATAATATGGACAATAAAGAAATTATTACACTCGCGTGTGAGTCGTACTGATTTTACGAAATCCGTGTCGGGATTCATGGAGCCCCAAGGATTGATTTTCTTGAGATTCATGTCAGAAAACCATCTACAAAAGGACGAGTACCAGAAATATTTTCTTGTTAAATGATTTTTATAATTTTAGTATAATTATTATAAAATTCACTGCATTTTATTTTCGTACCGTGACGTCACTCCTTCTCTCAGCTGATATATATTACGTCATTAAAAGCAATTCATGCATCGTTACATATTACGTGACGTCAGGTACTACCTTTGCTCAGAGAATGACATAATCAACAGGTACCTATGGCCGTCTACCTCCTAAACAATGAAACCATTTGACCAATGAAAAGGGTGCATTACAGTCATGGGGACATGTGCTAGACGGTTTTTGTAATCTAGAAGCAAATATTAGAAACTGAGACTGCTTGAATTGATATGTATATACTTTATTCTATTTTTTAAATATTTATTTTTACGATAACTGGGAGTACACCCCACACCTACGGTATGCTACTTAGCAAACCTAAATCAAGAATAAGTTGTAAAATTTTGTGGTCTCAATTACTGGCTTTAACTTTTTTAAATTCAACTTGGAGGAACATTTTACTAATGAAGACCAAAACGTTGGTCAGCATATTAAGTGTATTTCTGTTTGGGTTACAATAAATTATGATGCTCATTACAAAAGAGATGGAATATTTAAAACAGACAGGTCTTGTTGCTATGGTTTCAGATAAACAGTCAACAGATTATCATCGTCAACATCTACAAGTTGATGCTACTGATGGCTCACAAGTTCCACGCCTACATGATGCACTTCCCTGCATCTCGACGTGCGTCCAGCAATGTACAGTTCTTCCATGGTACAAAACTAGTATAATGCAGATCTTTTGTGCTCACGTTTTTAGTCCCCTACTGGTCCAACAAGAGGGAACTCTAGGTTTTATCTCCATCTGTCTCACCGTTTGTCCCACATTTTATTTTCCAGGCCATTTTTCGCAATGCCTCAAGATATGGAGCTGACATTTTGTGTATAGTTTACAGATCAACTTTGACTTCCATGGGAAGTAGCCCATTTTTAATGGAGTTATGTCCCTTGAACTTAGGAGATATGAAAATTTGTTGGGTCCGGTAGGGGATATGTATTGCTTTGGCAGTATTCTCAGAATACTTGTTATTTTAGACATCGAGTTTCATCTCTAGATTTTATACAAAGATTTATTTGTGTCCATTAATAACAGAACTGCATATTCTTTAATTTGGGAAGAAGAGGTGTGCCATAATGGCTTGCTTTAGAAGGAGTGGATCCCCCTCTCCCCCCTAAACTTCTAATTGAAAAAGATGACTTGTGAGACAGGTTATATGACTTCTGCAGGGTTGACAGATTGGAAATTTGCATAACTAGGCCCATTTTCAAAATATAATAAAACACTGCATCATTTATTAATTTAAAAATTATGAGTTAAAAAGGAAAGAAAATGGCTGCAGTTGCTGCTTTGCTCTAGATTTTAGATAGCATTTTAAACTATAAAATTTGTGTATGACAGGCTGTGGTATGTACTATCCTGTCTGTGGGATGGTGCATTTAAAAGATCCCTTGCTACTAATGGAAAATTGTAGCAGGTTTCCTCTTAGACTATATTGACATTACCAAATGTTTAATATCCAATAAGTGATTATTAATAAATCAATATGCTCTAGTGGTGTTTTTAAACAAAACAAACTTTTTTAAAATGTGTATAAACTTACGTGTTTATTTTGTATTTCAGACATGATACTGACACTGTCTTCACACCTTTATTCCCAGTCTACTGAAAAAACCTGTAGTAACCCGGTGAGCTTTTGTGACTTATGGTTTATTACATGTTATATAGAACACAGCCTTTTATATGCCAGACTCTGTGGTGTTGTGATTAAGCCATGGCTGGAAGGTACTGAGTTCACAGCCAGGTACCGGCTCCCACCCAGAGCAAGTTTTAACGACTCAATGGTATAAGACCACTACACCGACCTTTCTCTTACTAACAACTAACCCACTGTCCAGGACAGAGCCCAGCTGAGGTATGTGCCCAGGACAGCGTGCTTGAACCTTAATTAGATATAAGCACAAAAATCAGTTGAAATGAATGAATGCCAGCCAAAATAGGAAAACCTGAAAGGATTTATATCCTATCCATCCCGCCTAAAAACATTCAAGGGCCCCTTTTTCTTCTTTTTATTATTATTTTTTAGTATGAGATACCCTTTTGACAAATTGGTCCATATGCACTTTTATCGTTAGACTCCCCTGCAAAATATTTCCAGCATTGCCCCTGTTGTGTGTCTCACATTGTGACTTTTATTTTTTTTATTCCACTGTCCCCTTTCTGTTCTCTCCACGGAATTCCATCACATTTCTTCCTTATCTGGCAACTCCTATCTTTCAACATCTCCCCATCACAGTTCTTGTCTCGCCAACTGTGACAGGTGCTTGTCTCTTGTAGCTATTTGTGACTTTGTGACTTCTAGTAAAAGCTTATAGTATTATGGATTGTAACATGAGAGCAACACATTTGTATTGGTGTACTACAATGAATTAAGTTGTGATGACTAGTAAATATGTTCTGTTTTCTATTACGTGGTCTCGTTGTATATATCCTTGTACAATAAATAATAAATGAAAAACACATGTGAAGTTTTGTGTATTTATACCACACTAAGTCAAACTAATATACGTTTTTTTATCATCACACACAGTATTTTGAACAAACGTACAATGAAACATGGACCAGAATATACTTCCTAGGCAAGAGATGGGGAGGGTATATACATGTACCTAGATGTCGAAATATTTTAACACAGGTTTTTCTCCATAAGCCCGTAACCATATGTCCGATGCCATATAACCGTAAATAAAATGTGTTGAGTGCCTCATTAAATAAAACATTTCCTTCCTTCTCCATTTGCAGAAAGGACAGAACAAAAAACTTTTTCCCCTGTCACTGGATGTAGTGAAATGGTAAGAACTTATTAAAAGCATTAATTAGAAAAATAAAGGTCTTGTGTGGAAATCCATTTGACACATTTCTTGCTCATATTTGAGTTCCAACGACCCCCCCCCCCCCCCCCCCCCCCATTCTGACAGCATTACCTGTCATCTTCATGCTGTTTGGGGCAGGATTTAGCTCAGTCAGTTGAGTGCTCAAGTCACCATGGTGGATCCATTCAACTTAGGCCCGTAGGCAGAAATGTATATGGGGTGAGTGTAATCTACGGCCCAAAGGCCCGGAGTTGCTAGGGGGGGTCCAGAGGCATGCCCCCCGAAATTTTTTTTAATCTAGAATGCAGGAGATACATTTTGAATTTGAAATGTTTCTTGGTCTCAAAATATCTCAAATATATTTTTTACACATGCACAGACAGACCTCGGCAGACCTCGGCAGACTATGTGTGTGTGGGGGGGTGGGGGTGGGGGTCCATATGGGCCTGCAACTGATTGGTTGTTTTTCTTGTTCCAATCAGTGCGACAAAATGGTCAAAGGTTGTGGTATGTGCTTTCCTGTCTGTGGGAAAGTGCATATAAAAAAATGCCTTGCTGCATTAGAAAAATGTAGCAGGTTTCCTCTTGACAACATGTCAGAATTACTAAATGTTTGATGTCAAACATTTGGAAATTCTTACAGTCATCGGAGGAAACCCGCTATATTTTTCCTAATGCAGAAATAGAGTCAAAAGCTGAAAAATCTCACAAACTGCTTGGTGGAAATAAAATATGTTTAAAAAAAAAATTATGTATATGTTACAGATGTTCTTTTTATTCTCTCAGGTTGACTCTAAAAGCATTCGTGTCAAAACTGAAGCAACATCACTCCATTTACAGGCTTCTCTTGGCCTCACTGCAAGATGTCAAGAGAGGCCTACACAAGAGTCTAGTAAGTAGTTCATTAGATAGTACTACATGTTGTAATGATGCAAACATTAAAAAACAAAAAACAAATGTAAAATACTCTGTAATCCAAGCAGATATTGTTTCATAAAATATTCAGCCTCAAGTCACTGACCACCATAGTATTTAAATAATCCAGTGGTCTGAAGTTACTTGTTACTAAATAGCAACAACTATGCATGTGGTACCTGTATTTGACTGCTTATATAACAGCAAAATGAGGCACTACTCTGGCTCAAGGGCAGATAACTTATACATTTTTTAGGGGTCAACCTAAACCAATTTGTTTTTTGCTTATTGGTACATATTAAAAATAAGTTGTGATTTAAAAAAAAAAAAAAAAATTGAAATAAATACTAAAGAATAAAGAAAGAAATGTTTTATTTAACGACGCACTCAACACATTTTGTTTACGGTTATATGGCGTCAGACATATGGTTACGGACCACACAGATTTTGAGAGGAAACCCGCAGTCGCCACTACATGGGCTACTCTTTCTGATTAGCAGCAAGGGATCTTTTATTTGCACTTCCCACAGGCAGGATAGTACAAACCATGGCCTTTGTTGAACCAGTTATGGATCACTGGTCGGTGCAGGTGGTTTACACCTACCCATTGAGCCTTGCGGAGCACTCACTCAGGGTTTGGAGTCGGTTTTTGGATTAAAAATCCCATGCCTCGACTGGGATCCGAACCCAGTACCTACCAGCCTGTAGACCGATGGCCTAACCATAATGCCACCAAGGCTGGTACTAAAGAATAAAGCCATAATATATATCTTTTTCTTCTTCTTGTAGAAACATACCATGAGACACATTTTGCACCAACTGACAACCAGTGAAGGTATACGTGAATTGAACCAGATCCTGTTAAAAGGTTGCAGATGATAAACGGCGGCATGGGACTTCCTTTATAGCAACAATCGGTGACACTAGGTCGCAGATGATAAACGGCGGCATGGGACTTCCTTTATAGCAACAATCGGTGACACTTGGTCGCAGATGATAAACGGCGGCATGGGACTTCCTTTATAGCAACAATCGGTGACACTAGGTCGCAGATGATAAACGGTGGCATGGGACTTCCTTGATAGCAACAATCGGTGACACTAGGTCGCAGATGATAAACGGTGGCATGGGACTTCCTTTATAGCAACAATCGGTGACACTAGGTCGCAGATGATAAACGGCGGCATGGGACTTCCTTTATAGCAACAATCGGTGACACTAGGTTGCAGATGATAAACGGTGGCATGGGACTTCCTTTATAGCAACAATCAATGACTATCATGTACAGCTTTAACAAGACATTACATGTGAACCCTCGATCAGTCCGAGTGCTGGGTACACAACTTTAAAATCGCGTGCACTGTTGTTCGATGATTTTAAATTGCAAATAATGTTACCTAATGTGCAGTACATCAGTGGTTAATTAGACAAAATATCTGTGAAAAATTCGTGTTTTTTTGTTAGTAAATTAAATCATTTACTTGTAATTTATTATTGGTATGTAGTTGAAGGTATATTGTCCAACATCCAATAGCCGATTAATAATTAGTCAGTGCTCTAGTGGTGTCGTTAAACAAAACAAACTTTTAACTTTAGTTGAAGGAATAATGCTTACATTTCAAAGCAAAGTTAATAAAACAATTTTGTTGGGAAGCTGTTGGTATGCAACTCTGATATAGCATCTTTAATAAAGTAGAAGCGGGACGCAGCCTAGTGGTACAGCGCTCGCTCGCTGCACGGTTGGTGTGGGATCGATCCCCGTCAGTGGACCCATTAGGCTATTTCTCGTTCCAGCCAGTGCACTATGACTGGTATATCAAAGGCTGTGGTATGTACATCCCTGTCTGTGGGATGGTGCTTATAAAAGATCCGTTGCTGCTAATCGAAAATAGTAGTCCATGAAGTGGTGACAGCGGGTTTCCTCCCTCAATATCCGCGTGGTCCTTAAGCATATGTCAGACGCCATATAACCGTAAATAAAATGTGTTGAGTGCGTCATTAAACAAAACATTTCCTTCCTTTAATACAGTATTGGAATTTGCAGTCAACTAGATTTATTTTGTAAAACCATCTTCAACTTTACCAGATAGTTTGTTTTGTTTAACGATACCACTAGAGCACATTGACCAATTGATCATCGGCTACTGGATGTCAAACATTTAGTAATTCCGACACGCAGTCATTGGAGGAAACCCATTACATTCTTCTTAATGCAGCAAGGAATTTTATACGCACTTTCCCAGACAGAAAAGCACAAACCACGGTCTTTGACTAGCTGTTGTGCACTGGTTGGAACGAGAAAAAACGCAATCAGTTGAATGGATCCACCAAAGAGGTTTGATCCTGGGACGCAAGCACCTCAAGTGAGCACTTGACTGACTGAGCTTAAATCCTGCCCCATATTTTGACAAAAATTCAAGTTTCTCGGTTTTGCTATTAGACGGCAAATGTACTCGATATACTTGCTCCAACAATGTGAAACTGAAAATGTGTATATAGAGAATAACTAGTTAATGATGTACGATACTGGCTGATACTGGCTTTATCCTGTGAACGTAAGTCTCGCTGAAAAGCCGATATCCTACATCATTAACTAGTTATTATCTTTATCCTGCAGACCATAAAAAATTAAGGGAAAAAGCTATTATTTATGTTATTTCAGCTACAATAACCTGAAGGTTAAATCAGCTGTTTTGTAATGTAGCTATGTGTGTGACATCACATGAGTGACGTCAAAAGTCATATCCTGCTATCATCATAATCTCTCAATAGAAACTGGTTGCAGGATAAATGTTCATATAGCACTCGTACAAAATACAAAGTCCTTACTAGTTTCAACAATTTAATGTAGTACAGCTTGTGATAAAGTCCAATTTTTTTTCATTTGCTATCAAAAACAAGGGTTGTATTAAAAAAAACAGTGCCTGGGCTTTTATGGGGTGTTTTTATTATTATTTTATTATTGCATGTATTTCTTTAAAATACCAGAAGGGGTGTATTTGTTACTGCAACTTTAAGCACATGTGTACTGTAAATCAGGAAATGTTAGCAAGCATAAAATTTTAGCAAATTTAGTGAGGTCATACAAAACACTAATATACAGATTGTTCCAAAAAATGTTTGTGCAATTGTTTTGTCAGTGATTAACTGAAGGCATAACAATGGTTATATGCCATTGATTAAACCAAAAGGATAGAAAACAACAGTAGTTCGTTTCTACAATATTCTACTAAATTCAAGATGTCTATAAGCTATATAATGTCAAGATTCGTCAAAAACATTATTTCAGGTGATCCTACAACCCAAGCTTATTCTTTTTCAAGTTTCTGATATGATGACCTCGCTAAAATTCCATGTCGGTAATATGTCACTTATTTGAATTTCACTAAATTTTAAGATCGCTAGTATTTTATGATTTACAGTATTTTGGTTTTGCAATGTACATCCAATTACCATGTCTATACATTTATTTACAATTACTATTCTTCTACATTTATGATTTAATTAATGCAGGGTTTCTAGAATTTGTGATTATAAACATTTACTTACCATGATTACAAATTCACTAGCCCCACTTTACTTAATACAATTTTACTAAATAAAAGTAATAATCAGATATGTCACCTAAAGGAGATAGGGCTTAAAAACACTAACATTGGAGGGGTTGGGGTTGGGGCAGGATATTCATATTTACAAAATAGACTTAACTACATTTGATAAATGTTTTTCACTATCCGTTGGGCATGACAATAGTAGTTATTTACTAGCCCAACATTGAATATCACTAGCCATGGGAGTGGGGCTACCACAATCTAAAAGCCATGTCTGGCATGGCGATAGTAGTTATTTACTAGCCCAACATTGAATATCACTAGCCATGGGAGTGGGGCTACCACAATCTAAAAGCCATGTCTGGCATGGCGATAGTAGTTATTTACTAGCCCAACATTGAATATCACTAGCCATGGGAGTGGGGCTACCACAATCTAAAAGCCATGTCTGGCATGGCGATAGTAGTTATTTACTAGCCCAACATTGAATATCACTAGCCATGGGAGTGGGGCTACCACAATCTAAAAGCCATGTCTGGCATGGCGATAGTAGTTATTTACTAGCCCAACATTGAATATCACTAGCCATGGGAGTGGGGCTACCAGAATCTAAAAGCCATGTCTGGCATGGCAATAGTAGTTATTTACTAGCCCAACATTGAATATCACTAGCCATGGGAGTGGGGCTACCACAATCTAGAAGCCCTGTCTGGCATGGCAACAGTAGTTATTTACTAGCCCAACATTGAATATCACTAGCCATGGGAGTGGGGCTACCGTAATCTAGAAGCCCTGTCTGGCATGGCAACAGTAGTTATTTACTAGCCCAACATTGAATATCACTAGCCATGGGAGTGGGGCTACCGTAATCTAGAAGCCCTGTCTGGCATGGCAACAGTAGTTATTTACTAGCCCAACATTGAATATCACTAGCCATGGGAGTGGGGCTACCACAATCTAGAAGCCCTGTCTGGCATGGCGATAGTAGTTATTTACTAGCCCAACATTGAATATCACTAGCCATGGGAGTGGGGCTACCACAATCTAAAAGCCATGTCTGGCATGGCGATAGTAGTTATTTACTAGCCCAACATTGAATATCACTAGCCATGGGAGTGGGGCTACCACAATCTAAAAGCCTGTCTGGCATGGCAACAGTAGTTATTTACTAGCCCAACATTGAATATCACTAGCCATGGGAGTGGGGCTACCACAATCTAGAAGCCCTGTCTGGCATGGCGATAGTAGTTATTTACTAGCCCAACATTGAATATCACTAGCCATGGGAGTGGGGCTACCAGAATCTAAAAGCCATGTCTGGCATGGCAATAGTAGTTATTTACTAGCCCAGCATTGAATATCACTAGCCATGGGAGTGGGGCTACCGTAATCTAGAAGCCCTGTCTGGCATGGCAACAGTAGTTATTTACTAGCCCAACATTGAATATCACTAGCCATGGGAGTGGGGCTACCGTAATCTAGAAGCCCTGTCTGGCATGGCAACAGTAGTTATTTACTAGCCCAACATTGAATATCACTAGCCATGGGAGTGTGGCTACCATAATCTAGAAGCCATGTCTGGCATGGCAATAGTAGTTATTTACTAGCCCAACATTGAATATCACTAGCCATGGGAGTGGGGCTACCATAATCTAGAAGCCCTGTCTGGCATGGCGATAGTAGTTATTTACTAGCCCAACATTGAATATCACTAGCCATGGGAGTGGGGCTACCATAATCTAGAAGCCCTGTCTGGCATGGCGATAGTAGTTATTTACTAGCCCAACATTGAATATCACTAGCCATGGGAGTGGGGCTACCATAATCTAGAAACCCTGTCTGGCATGGCGATAGTAGTTATTTACTAGCCCAACATTGAATATCACTAGCCATGGGAGTGGGGCTACCATAATCTAGAAGCTCTGTCTGGCATGGCAATAGTAGTTATTTACTAGCCCAGCATTGAATATCACTAGCCATGGGACAGCCCATGCACAAAGTACTTGTTTATCAATAACAAGATTGTTTATTTACATTTATTGGAAGCCTGTATTGGTATGTACAATATTGATATTGGTACTGACAAGAATATTGTTAATATTAAAAAATATATAAAGGACCACATCTTTCAAACTCCATACACTGAAGAACAATGTACATTATTTAAATAATAATTTATATAATGATGTTGCAGAAAGCTGGAAAAAAAAACAAATTCTTGTTTCAGAATATATTTTTGAAAAAACCACATCTTTAATTGTTTTCTTTTTACTATTTAGTTAGCAAAGCTATATCATATCTGCAAGTCATTGCTTAAACCACATCTGTCACACAGTAAACTTCTTTTTAATCATACCAATGCCTGCATTATTGTATGAGCAACTGGGGAAAAGAAATATCCAACTTAATAGATACTAGTATAGAACTATGCTATGCGTGCAATCAACTTGTTGCCAGTAATATTGGCTGACTGTAATCAAATACACTGTTATTGCGATATATATATAAATATTCAATGGGCATCGTCAGTGTTTTCTGTATATTGAAACTGTTCACAGAATGTAGACTGCTAAAATACATGGTACGGCAAAGTCCGAGACTCCTATCCTATATCACAGGAGGCTGGAATTAGATTCAGTTGTGACTTTTCAAGTTTTCTTATTCTACACAATAAGCTTCTCCTCAGTTTCGGAATGTCCGACCCCTGGAAAAGAAAATAAACTATGTGCATTGACCATTTTATATGAGAAAGGAATTTTTTGTTTAATGAACCTCAAGACATTTTAAATACTGACTTTTGCTGTCCTAATATACTATTCAAAAGAATTTAAGGGTCAGACGATATTTTCGACATTATTTTCTGAATGTCAATTATATTAGCTAGACCATAATGTCACGCATGGTATTGTTCCATTTTGACGAAAGTGGGTCTAAGCAACCCATAAATGAATTAAAATCCACTGTCATTGACACTGTCGACTAGTTCTAATGGCGAAAACATGCTTACATTTGCACGTAAATTAGGGCGAAAGCGAAAGGTCTGCTAAGTGCCCATAACTTGCTTTTTCACAAAGCGCTTCATTTGCACGTGTATTCCATGTTCCCAATGCTGAATTTCCGTATAATTGGAGCTTGTGTACGGCGCACACTCCAAATTCGACAATGGTACGACGTCAACCGACTATCGAAGATCGAGGAAGGTCTATTGCTTGGCTTCAGGATGGCAATACGCAAAGAAATGTTGCTCTGAGACTTGGTGTCAGTCAGAGTGTCGTTGGCCGACTGTGGCAACGGTACCAAGCAACGAATTCTGTTCGAAATCGTCCACGTTCGGGAAGACCCCGAAGCACTACAAATAGAGAGGACCACTACATCACCAATATGGCTCTACGTCAACGCACAACCACTGCACGCCGATTACGTGACAATCTGCGGACTGCGACTGGAACTCGAGTGTCTGATCAAACCATACGCAATCGTCTGAGAGCCAATAATCTACGCTGCCGTCGCCAGGCTGTTCGACCACCACTCCTACCACGTCACAGAACGGCCAGACGTCACTGGTGCACACTTCATCTGCGGTGGCAACGTGTTCAGTGGGGTCGAGTGATGTTCACTAATGAGTCCAGGTTTAGTCTCCAGTTCAACGACGGTCGGGTTCGTGTCTACAGACGTCCTGGGGAGCGCTTCGCTGACGTTAACGTTAGACAACGTCACCGGTTCGGTGGTGGCAGCGTCATGGTGTGGGGCGGCATCTCTATCCACCACAGGACCCCCCTCTATGTGGTGGATGGCAATCTGAATGGAATCCGCTATCTGAATGAGATTATCCAGCCGTTGGTTCTCCCAGGCCTTCAGCAGATTGGTGGTGGGGCAGTTCTGCAGGATGACAATGCCAGACCCCACCGCGCCAGGGTGGTAACGGACTTTCTCAGACAACAAGGTATCGCCAGGATGGATTGGCCAGCATATTCGCCTGACTTGGCCCCAATAGAGATTGCCTGGGACGAATTAGGCAGGAGAGTTCGGGATAACCATGCCTGTCCGGCCAACCTTCATGATCTGGGTCAACTTCTTATGGCAGAGTGGCAGGCCATTCCCCAAGAGTTCTTCAGACGTCTGATCAACAGCATGAGGCAACGATGTGTCGAGTGTATTCGCGCCAGGGGTGGATTCACACACTATTAAACGAATGTTCTAATGTGTAAAATCCATGTTTGACAACCTTCAACTTTGACAGCATGTCATGTGACTTTCTTGTATACAGTGACGTTTATTTGTGGTTTTTTGTAAATATGGAACAATAAATTAAATTTTTGGTGTAGTTTACATCATCAATCTAATACAGTCTGAAACTTATTTGGTTATAAATTTTTGACCCTTAAATTCATTTGAGTAGTATATATAAGAATTGATCGGCATTTTATACCAAATTTGTGACTGTTATGCATTGATAAATTCACTAACAAATTACAAGCTATTCTTATTTTTGTAACACACATAAATCAGTTTTTAATTTACTTTTTATCAGAAGCGTACAAGACTGGGGAGGAGGGATATCAAGAGGGGCTAACTGGCCCCACTCCCCTAGAGTAAACTTCACATTTATATAAGCTTGCCTTAAAACTGTTCCTGTATTTCTGGCATTCTACTCATGATATTAATTTATTTTAATGAATGTAAAAATGCACAGAAATTTATTTGGAACCCTATATAGCTGTTTAGTAGTAATGCAAACACAAATAAACATTGTTATTCAGATTTGTACATAATCAACCGGAGCCTGTGCACCTTTCTGCTTTCCGTGACCCGTTTTAAGTAAAGACTCCATTTCATACAATGACATAATTTACTGCATGTTACTGAAGGATAAAATTCAGTTTTCAATACTATCATTCAATCGGAATACGGTAAATTGTATAACAGAACGCCCATGGTTTTGCTTTACATCTAGTTTGCATTGTGAAACGTTATAGGGGAGGGAAGGGGTGTTTGTTAAAAGTTACAAATTGTTTTCAAAATATATCTTTATATAATCATAAAAAATAGTAATTATTTACATTCAGATTTGGAATGTTTTATTCCAAAACTGGGAATATAAAACAACATAGCCTTTGTGGAATGGTGGGGAATGGTGCCGGTTATCTGAGTCTAGAAACATAGGTGATAAAACCCTGACAGCAAGAGGTTTTTTATCTGCCCATGATAAATCTGTATTTATTTGAACAACTGTCTGAACAAAAAGACTGAAATACTGCTAAGTTACTTGAACACTTACGTTATCGTCTTTTTCTCTTTCTTTTCCTCTGGCCTGGCTCTGTTCAGTACTTTCAGAAATTCTGAGGCTTTTGCTCTCATGCGCTGATGAATGTAAGCCTGTAATATCAAAAAGAATATGTAAGAACGAAAGTCACCTTGTTAACACACTAATATATTGGCACAAAACATCTGGGTGGTCAAAAATGGTACACAGTAACTGGTCTGATCAAAGCTGACAATAAATAATTTGTAGCTATACACATTAAAAACATCCATCAAATATGGCAAAATAATGTGTAGTGACGTATTAAAATAACGTCTGGTATATTGTGTTACTGAATTTTAAAATTGCCTGATGATGTACTAGCAGTATTCTATTACCAAAACAGATTAAAGCCATGTTAAGAATTTTTTTTTTACATTTATATATGGCTTTGTTTTATTCAAAGGGTCTCCTTTATCACCAGAATTTTTTTGTTTAGTTTATCATTTAGATTTTTAGTTTTAGCAGTCTTAACGAGCTATCAGAAATGGAAGTAAACAAGCATTTTGAGAGTACTGCTAAAGCAATACATGTCCCCTACCGGGCCCAACAATTTTTTCGTACCTCCTAAATTCAAGGGCCATAACTCTGAAAAGTGGGTAAATCGGCACAAAACTTCAACTTGATCTGTAAAGCTATATGCAAATGATAAAGCTATATAAAAAATTTAATCTTGATATCTCCAGGCATTGCAAAAATCCAGAAAACAAATTTTGACATCTAAGTTCAAGGGCCATAACTCCATTACAAATGGGTAAATCGCCATGAAAGTCAAACTTGATCTGTAACAATATGTGATAAACCTATAAACAAAATTTCAGCTCAATATCTAAAGGTCTTCAGAAGATAAAGTCTGGAAAACAAATTTTCATATCTCCTAAATTTAAGGGCCATAACTGCGTCAAAAATGGGTAAATCGCCATAAAAGTCAAACTTCATCTGTAACAATAAGTGATAAACCTATACACATAATTTCAGCTCAATATCTAAAGGTCTTCTGAAAAAAGAAAAAGTCTCATTTTCACATCTCCTAAGTTCAAGGACCATAACTCCGTCAAAAATGGGTAAATCGTCCCAAATCTCAAACTTGATCTGAAACAGTACATGAAACTACACACAAAATTTCAGCTCAATATCTCAAAGCCTGATGGACAGAAGGAAGGAAGGAAATGTTTTATTTAACGACGCACTCAACACATTTACGGTTATATGGCGTCAGACATATGGTTAAGGACCACACAGATATTGAGAGAAAACCTGCTGTTGCCACTTCATGGGCTACTCTTTTCGATTAGCAGCAAGGGATCTTTTATATGCACCATCCCACAGACAGGGGACAGACTGACAGACGGATGGATGGACGGAGATGAAACCTGTAGCCCACTCCGGTTGGACCGGTAAGGGATTAATAAGCAACCACTGCTAACTCTAGAGCTGAGTCTAGACAAAACAATTTAATTGAGGTTATCCATCTGTCAAGAGAACACAAAAATGGAATTAAAAGTTAACCTGTTGGGAAAAAGTGGTTAAATTGTGGAGTTAAAATAACCTGGGTTAAAGTTTTGCTCTGGGTTTTTTTTTCACTATGAAGATGTTTAATCTAGCTTAAAATAGTTACACCGTGTGTAGATGGGCATGAACTTACCTTGGAACACTTGATATGATAATGAAGATAATCCCGTAGTGTGTGAATAAGGTTGATCGTGTTGTCTTTAGCCGTACTGCTTGTGTGGCGTGGAAACAGTACTACAAATACAAAATAACTAGAATTATTACTGATATGCACTCCCCCCAACCCCCTTCAAAACAGTACTACAAATACAAAATAACTAGAATTATTATGGTATGCATTCCCCTCAACCCCCTTCAAAACAGTACTACAAATACAAAATAACTAGAATTATACTGATATGCACTCCCCCCAACCCCCTTCAAATACAAAATAACTAGAATTATTACTGATATGCACTCCCCCCAACCCCCTTCAAAACAGTACTACAAATACAAAATAACTAGAATTATTACTGATATGCACTCCCCCCAACCCCCTTCAAAACAGTACTACAAATACAAAATAACTAGAATTATTACTGATATGCACTCCCCCCAACCCCCTTCAAAACAGTACTACAAATGCAAAATAACTAGAATTATTACTGATATGCACTCCCCCAAACCCCCTTCAAAACAGTACTACAAATACAAAATAACTAGAATTATTACTGATATGCACTCTCCCCCCCCCCCTTTCAAAACTACTAAAATGAAGACAAAAAACCCCCAAAACAACAACATTGGGTACATGAAGAGTAATGGATCTTAATACTTACCACACCTCAGTGAGGTCTTGACCTCTGACCTACATTCTACATATGTATATTCAAGCTATCTTTTAGCACATCTAAACTGAACCAATACTTTTGTCTGTTCCGATTTGACCATGAAAACATCATTGGCATGAAACTTACGAGATCCTTTATGCATTTAGAATGATTGTATGTAGCCAATGACCTAGCCACGGAATGGTACAGGCTCATCTGATATACAAAAGAACACTAAGGCAAAGTCTAAAGTTTGTTTTGTTTAACGACAACACAAGAGCACATTGATTTAATAGTCATCGGTTATTGGATGTCAAACATTTGGTAATATTGACCTGTAGTCTTAGAGAGGAAACCCGCTACGTCTTCATTAGTAGCAAGGGATCTTTTATAGGCACCATCCCACAGACAGGATAACACATACCATGGCCTTTGATATACTAGTCATGGTGCACTGACTGGAATGAGAATCAAGACAAATTAACTGTCTTAAAGTTGAGGCTTTAGTGAAGTCTCATGTATAAAAGTAACATGAGTTACAAGTGGACTGGATCCAGGAAGAAGGTGTTAAACTTACCAAATGTGATATATCCTACATTGTCCCCCACAGCTGCATCGGTCTGCTGAAGTTCTTGAGGTGGTTCCTTGTGGCTAAACAATACTTGCGGTGCTTGCTGATACTTCCTGCGACCTTCCTTGAACTCCTGTAACAGGATTAACAATATGAAACATATGGATGTAGGGTTTTTGCCAGTGAGTAAAATGGGTATGGCACCATACCCACATTTTTGGACAGTTGTTTTTAATTCAAAGTTAACCTTTTGACAAAATGAATTACTCTTATCATTACTATATGATTTTCTTAACCCTAACCTTAAACTTAACCCATTTTCTTTCTGGGGGAGGCCCCCCATACCCTGTTGACTGTGGTTGCATTCAATTCTATAGCGCCATACGCCAAAATTTCTTTCTGGCACAAACACTGGGATGTAACAGTAATATTTATTTTTATTTTATGAAATGCTGAAAGGAGCCGATGTTAAAAAATCAACCCATCCAAAACAATAAAAAAAACCCCAGCACTAATGTTTTCTTAATTTTAAACAAATGGTCTGAATACACAAAGAATGAAAAATTACCTGCATAAAAACTTTTCCAATAACAATGTCATCGTCATCTTTGAAAATTGTGCTAAAAATAACAGTGACTCTGTCTTTCTTGGCTTGAACATACCTGAATTTAAAAAACCCAGAAAGAAAACATCTGAATAACTTGAAGGAAAGCTTACATGTACATGTGTATGTATGGTACATGTAGTAACAGTGCAGCACATTTTCATAGTACATAACGCCTCTGGCACATAATATATATTTCGGTCCTCTTCATTTAACCAGGGCTTTTAAAATTTTTACAAGATCCACTAGCCATGGGATCTGTGATTTAAAAAATGTTCTAGCCACAATTAAAATTTCACTAGCCCAACTTTATTTAACACAATTTTACTAATAGTAATAATCAGATATGTTACCTAAAGAGGGAGAGATATTAAAAACACTAAGATTGGGGTGTGGGGTTGGCGGCAGGATATTCATATTTACAAAATAGACTTAACTGCAGCATCTGACAACTTTTTTTCACTAGCCATTGGGCACGGCAACAGTAGTTGTTTACTAGCCCAACATTGAATATCACTAGCCATGGGAGTGTGGCTTCTAAATTATGGGGATATTGAATCTCTATATCCCCACAAATTCAAATTATTGATCCTCTATTGGAGGGCAATTCAGCACATTTTAAAGGCACTATCTCAAAATTTTATATCGGCTACATGACACAATTATTTATACTGAACGCAAAAGGAAGGAAGGAAATGTTTTATTTAATGAAACACTCAACACATTTTATTGACGGTTATATAGCGTTGGACATATGGTTAAGAACCACACAGATATTGAGAGAGGAAACCCGCTGTCGCCATTTCATGTGCTACTCTTTTCGATTAACAGCAAGGGATCTTTTATATGCACCATCCCACAGACAGTATAACACATACTACAGCTTTTGATATACCAGTCTTCCACAGGACTATGTCCCACCCCTAAACATAAAAAAATGCCTAATTTTTAAAAACACTTAATAATAGATTCATTTCTACAACTTTTGTATATGTGATGCTAACACAGTTTAAAAATAATATCACTAACAAATTTTGCAGTCTGTCACGTGATTTACCAAAAA
Source organism: Gigantopelta aegis (assembly GCF_016097555.1). Lineage (NCBI taxonomy): Eukaryota > Metazoa > Mollusca > Gastropoda > Neomphalida > Peltospiridae > Gigantopelta > Gigantopelta aegis. Next base: position 16,815,005 of record NC_054707.1, read on the forward strand.
AAAAGGGGAAAAAAACAGGAGGGAAATTGTTTTACCATGGCTATTCTCATTTACACAAAGAACGGGACAGAACCAGTCCTGGCTACAGATTTTCCAAAGTAACTTAGCGCTACGATACTGTAAAACTGTCAGAGGCTAACTATGACACATGATAGCCCCCAGCATTTTTTTTTTATATCGTAGCACCAAGATGGCTGCGAAATTCTCGTCCCAGACTTCCAGGCTTTTCAATGACTGGTCCTACCTCAGACAGACACTTTATTACATTATCATCCATTAAAGGCTTTTTTTGTAGGAGATATCGCTGGCACTATAATTTGCAATATCTCCTGCGATATTTTCGTAGGAGATATCGCCTTTTTTTTTTTTAACGTCACTGTTTATGTTTCAGCGCTAAACCTATCATCACTGTCATTCTGCTAGTTAATGAGTCTACCGCTGCCAAATATAGTGACATTCAACTCACATTAGTGACATTTTTTACAATTGTCATAAATGAAAAGAATGAAAATGGATGATAAAAAGAATACACCCCTTGTGTCTTGTGATAACATAATTTACCAGCACTCATTGATAAAAGCATAAAAATCCTTGACAAACCTTGGATTTCATACTTTTATCAACTCGTGCTGATAAATTATGATATCACAAGACACTCAGAGAGTCTTCTCTATTTATCACTCCATCCATACTAAAGAGAACAAAGTACGGGAGGAACTCACATCGTTTCATTGTCTCTGTAATGAATCACAGCTTGCTTTTTGCCCTCCTCGCCCTTTGCCTGGAACTCAAAATACTTCTCAAACACGGAGGCAAAACAGTTTCGTTTCAGCAGTGCTGCCTTGTGGGCCTGCTCTTCGAAATCTTCGGGAGGTTTCTCCAGGTTATACAGCAGGGAAACACTGTATCCTGAAAATTACACACATCGACCACTTATAACATAAATTCTCATTTACTCAATGATGTAAAAATATTCTCATTTACACAAAGAGGTAAAAAAATACTCATTTACACATGGGTGAAAAATTCTCATTTACACAAAAAGGTGAAAAATTCTCATTTACACAAAGAGGTAAAAATTCTCATTTACACAAAGAGGTGAATAATTCTCATTTACACAATGAGGAAAAAAATTATCATTTACAGAAAGAGGTAAACACAATTCTCATTTACACAAAGAGATGAAAATTCCTCATTAAAATTTTACACAATCATAAAAAAACCTAAATAAAATTAACCAGTTTTAGCCTGGTCACAGTAACATGATGTTTATGTTGTTTAATCACTGATCATTCAAACAACCATGGAAAAGATGACTCGGTGTTATCCAAATTACATGGCAACGAAACACGGAAACTTAAACATTATACCACTTGATCATGTTAATTGAATAAAATAGCTTAATAAAATACTGACATTCCAGTTTTATTCAACTTACAGAGCAGGAAAATGTTGTAACTTAAAACATATACTTTATCACCAAGCATATTAAAACACCCCATCCCAAAACAAGATACCTACATGTATTTTGGAAGGAGCTAGAATTTCACATAAAATTACAAATTCATAATAGTTTAAAGTCGCATGCCCTAGTTTCAGCCCGCGAACATTAATTCTAATTTTGGTTAATCTACAAAACTGTAACACACTTAGATCACATTTTTATAATATAGAGTGAAAAAGCAGGTTTTATATATCAATAAATAACATGGGAATCCTCGTGACCCAATTACTTGAAATAATTTTGAAAGTTAGTATTCTGATGTCACCGTTAGATGTCGCTCGAAGCACAGAAATGCCTATGTCACGACAAATTTCCCAGAGTGCACACAGACTTGGGGTGCGTTCCTTTCACCTCTTCTGGGCATGTTCCAACTGTTCTGTCCTGGACAGTGAAAGGAGTTTGGAACAGGAAGTTACTTTACCAATATGGGTGCTTCTGTTGAGGAAGTGGCTGCTGCAGCAATCATGATACTTGAATCGGAATAAGACGACAATGATAGTCCGTCACTGACCATGTTGACTATACTACAGTGTTTGAAATAATACATTTTATATATAAACCGCAATTAGCCTACATTTGCTAGGACGAAAATGTAAGGTTTTTTTTTGTCCTATTCTATTTAAATAAAGGCAACAATATAGCTTGTGCCCCCCACCCCCCAAGGTTGTATCCCCTATCCAGATATTGTAAGACGTAGCAAAATTATTGGTTTTAAGGGTTTGTAACGTTTTGTATTGAGATATTTACTTGTCTGAACTTTATTATTAATGAAAATGTTCACGAACTGTGAAGAAAAACCTCACAAATGAACGACAAGCAAAAAGACAACAAATCGGATGTTGATTGCACGAACCGTGCACGAGAAAACAAACCTAACCAAAATGATAACAGTCATGTGGTATACCAACATCTGTGACGTTGAAACGGGAAGATCCCCTCTAAGAAATACGAAAAATGGATTTTGTGGTATTACAAACACCAGGATTACCAAAAAACACTTCAGGTGAATGTAAATGTATATTCTAAATAATAAAATGTAAGTAAAGTGCAATTTTATTTGAGAGAAAATGGGTTTAATAGCGAAAAACAACGGCATAATGGTTAACAACTAGGGCGTGTCCCTTTAAAGAAGAGTAAGAAAGATTTTTTTTTACCTGATTCTGGAGTTGTCAGGTAGGAGCCATATTCTCGCTTAATCAGCTGAGAAAAAAACAAAAATTAAAAGTTAAAACCATGGTGGAAATGTTAAAACAAATAAACTAGCAGAATTGATATTTTAGTGGCACTTTCAACACACAAGTATTTTTTTTTTAAATAAAGGAATTATCTTAAAAAAGTAAAGCAGAAAACTGAATGAGCATACATATGGTAAAAAACCCCCACCCCAACCCCCCAACAAAAACAACACGAGCCTTTCAAATTTCACTTTTGACCCCAATCATCCTTAAAGATCTTTGGTGATCATAAAACCTACTGTGATACTGAATGCAGGTTTTTGATTGTATGACATCTCTGTCATAAAGCTGTTATTGTATTGGATACCATTACTTGGCCATTGGGAGAGGGAAATGAGAATTTTTATATATATATCTGGATAAGTGTTTTACCTAGCTTATTTTGACCATGGTGTGGCACCATGCCTTAGTAGTTGAGCAGCATCTTGCCTTAATCAGTGACATGCTGCCCCAGAATTAAAAAAGCCTTTTTCAATAATTAATTCTAAAATTGCCTTTATAAAATACTCAGGAATATGTTATTAATTAATAAAATATGCCTGTTATATACTTGTATTTTCAAATTCATTTACTAAAGCAAGTACATTAATTACATTTATTTTAATTAAATGTTTTTGGTCTTTAATAAAAAAAAAAAAAAAAAACAATTTTTTTTAAAAAGTGTCCTGAAAATGGTGAAAATGCCCCAAAAGTGTTTAGTCTACCATGCCTTTCCAAATTTCTGGGAAAAACACTATCTGAAAGTTTACCATGCTCATGGGTAGGATATCTCAAGTTAAGAAAAGTATTAATAAGAGGTTAGTTGATGATACCTCATACAATGTTGAACTTTGATGTAAACAAGAACATACATGTAGTATACAATAAAAAAAACCTGCATTCAGTATCACTAACAAACAAAACTATAATTACTTTCATTCAAATAACTTTCAGGGAATTGGGGAAATAAATTACACACTGATATAATCATTTGCATCTAAAGCACATTCACTATGGGCAAAATATCTGTCAAAGACTGAGTTTGCAGTTCTGAATAGAGGGTCAAAATACAAAACAGACAGATTGCATTATTGTCAACTGGTAAATTTGGGATCTAGCTCAGTCAGGGGGCGAGACGTTGCCCAGTGGTAAATTGCTCGCTTGATGCGCTGGTGTGTCAGAATTACTATACTACTATGTCTGACAGCAGCCAATGATCATTTACTCAATGTGCTCTAGTGGTGTCATTAAACAAACAAACTGTTTATTATTATTATGTTACTCACATCATCAGCACCATGTTCTTGAAGGTCCTTGTAGAACTTGAGGGAAATGCTCACCTACAAAACAAAAACAAGCTTTTTAGAATGGCAACATAGCCAAACAGCTATACATCCACCTGAGATGCCTGTATCATATTTATATGAGTTTTCAATTTGTACTGTGATTATGTCCCAAGTAAAATACTTTTCAGTTGTCACAAGCTTTATTTTACGAGGGACATAAACATGATACAAAACAGAAGTGAGTTTACCATCCTGTTTTATCGCATAACTTACCCATACTATATATCCATGCCATAAACCTGTTTGATATTTACCATTATTAACTTGGTTAATGTTTTGCAGTCAATGGGTCATTTGTTTACAGCCAACAAGACTTGTATACCTGAGTGTAACGTTTTGATGAGATTGAGTTACAAGTGCGTCATGTCATTTTACTGGTAAGGTGACTTCAGAACTTTGATTTACTAAATACCAAATTAAAATGTTATTTTAGAAGTGATATAGGATAAACAAAATTAACCACTCATGTTTTTTAAAATGTAAAATATCAACCGTGTTCAGTTAATTTGTATTTGTCTCGGCAGAGCCTCAACAAATACTGATTAACACAAGACTCGGTTGATATTTTCCATATTAAAAACACTTGTGACAAATCCTCTATTACTCATAAACAATTTTAATTTATATCACTGAACTAGTTTGACCCATTAGGGTTGTAGTGCACCAATCGTACATGATGTTAAAGTGTTATGTCCCACTTTACTTTCGAGTGGGATGTAACACTTTGATATTAACCAAGATATTTTTTATCATATGGGCAATTAAGCTTTTTTTTTAGTAGACCCAATGGAATTTTTCCTGTTCTAACCAGTCTGAGTAACTAAGAAATAACCAATTAGGTCTATCGATAGGGATCAATGATTATATAATCCACCAGAATTTAGAGGTCTGTATATGTGTGTGTAGTATGTCACAGTCTGTACATGTACAAGCGTGTGTATGTGTTTATCCACATAAAATATGAACAAATCAACCATTAAAAATATGAGGGTTTTTTTCTTCAAATATTAATAAATGTAAAATCTCAATTACCATCAGTTTGGTCTTGTCCTGGTCCACATTTGCAATGTGATAGAGCACGCCATCAAAATCTGAAAAAAGAACAAACAAAAGAAACGTTTATGACAATGTCTTGATTCCCTTCGGTGGATCTATTGGGCTATTTCTCGTTCCAGCCAGTGCTCCACAACTGGTGTAACAAAGGCTGTGGTATGTACTATCCTGTCTGTGGGATGGTGCATATAAAAGATCCCTTGCTGCTAATCGAAAAGAGTAGCCCATGAAGTGGTGACAGTGGGTTTCCTCTCTCAATATCTGTGTGGTCTTTAACCATATGTCTGACGCCATATAACAGTAAATAAAATGTGTTGAGTGCGTCGTTAAATAAAACATTTCCTTCCTTCTTGATTCATTGTCAACAATGTGAATTGTTTTAAAAAAAACATTTCAGGGAAACATGCCGAGTATAGCAATATTTTAATTTTTAGACAAGGGGTTACCATGATTTAAGTTCTTAGCAACTTTACTCCCATCAATCATTAAAATCCACCCACCCACCAAAACAAATAATATATAATAAAATATTTAGATGTACTGATCCTACTAATCAACAGCTCAGCTACATGTATACGGTGTGTATATATATATATCACCAAATTAAATATGGCTTCTAGAATTTTATAAAAATCCACTAGCCATAGGATCAGTGATTTTCAAAATGTACTAGCCATGATTAAAAATTCACTAGCCCTACTTTAAATAAATACAATTTTACTAATAGTAATAATCAGATATGTCACCTAAAGAGGAAGACGGAGCTTAAAAATCCTTAGATTAGGGTGGAAAGAGGGGACAAAATATTCATATTTACAAAATATGTAAATGCAGCATTTGACAAGGGTTTTTTCCACTAGCCGTTGGGCTAAATCCATGTATTACAATTTTTCATACCACGAGTATTTATAATTACTACAAACCCTCACAATTAAAACGAGATGCTATTTAGTGTACAGCTTCTACAGGGTACTTACAAATCTCAAGGATTCGATAAAATTCATGAACAGTTTGTTAATTATACTATAACAGTATTCCCCAAAAACATTATGTTGATGAAGAAGGTAAACAAATTATATCAAATTATACATACCTGCTACAGTTATATCAACATTTTCAGGTTTTGCTCTGAAAAGAAATCAAGAGAGAAATCACTAAATTTATAATTATAAACATATTAAATTTTTTAATAATAATAACAAATTCAATTTAATTAAATATACATATACAGGTAGTACATGTACCTGTATATGCTTTAACAATTGTTTTATTCATTCCTTAAAAGGCAGTAAATTCTCTATAATCTTTTGTGTTGTCCCACTGCCTTGATCAACTACATGTAAAGTACTTCTGTATATAGAAAATGAAATGTTTTATTTAATGACACTCACAACAATTTATGGTTATTTCAATGCCACTAAAAAAAACAAAACAAAAACTTTTTTTTTCTTCATGTAGTCACTACTAATGACTTTAAAATATGAAAATGATGAACTTCACTGCATGGTGCCAAAAAAAACCCATTTTCCCCAAGGCATGCAGTAATTTCATCAAATTTTAAACATGGTATTTTCCAGTTTACTCTATTAGGGTTTAAGCCTGATAACAAAAATTATTAGTAATTCGGCAAATTTGATCAGAAAATCTGCAGCCAAATTCAAGCAGAATTTAGCCAATATAGAATTATTTTGTAACATACAAATGGCACATAGTTTTCTAATTAATTGTTTTGTGAATTGGCAATGACATTAATTCACCAAATTAAACTTTAAATCACATTTGGTAATTTGGTGAATGACGGCTTAAACCCTGCTCAATATGGTTAAACATTTTTATAAATTTATTTACTACAATTGATTCATTTTACGTTCAGGTTATTTTTCACATGAATTAATTTAAATATACTCGATTTCACATACGGCAAAATGTAGAAATTAATTTGTATTCATGTTTTCGTCATTAGCCAAGTTACGGAATTTGGGATGTTGTTGAACATCTGGATAATGAGGAAATCTACATGTAGCTCCTGCCACATTGTGGGCTACTCTATTTGATTATTATGGTCATGGTCAAAGGTTTTTACGTGCACGTTCAGACAACCTGTTGTAGTGCACGCCTGTTATGGGCACAAGTTTCGACTTCTGCCAGCTCCTCCATCCTGGACAGGATTTGATTATTAGTATGGGGCAAAGAGTTTGACCCGTACTCCTCTATATCAAAGGCTCTAAAGACTAACCCTAATGGTAACCAGTCAATTCGTATCATAGTCATTTCGTACTCAATTTTACCATTTCGTACCCAAATCATTTTGTACCCTGATCATTTTGTACCATAGTTATTTGGTCTTTTTGTACCATGGTTATTTCGTCCCATGTCTGTTTGGTAATTTTGTACCTTTTTCTTTTAGTACCAAAGTCATTTCATACCTCAATCATTTATTGTGCAGCTTAGTTGAATGATAGATAGTAAAATACTGAATTACCGATTTAAAAAATAAACATTAGGCTAATGCAACTATACCATATGAAATCATTATCAGTGCCATGGGTTACCTGTCAGTTCGTCTTAAAAATAAACTATCACCTTCATGTGGCATTATTCATATGTTCAGAAAAATGAATTCAATAGGGTTAATGGCGAAACACATTTCATCATTAATTTACTTCTCTTATTTATTTAAACCGTTGCTCACTTTACAAGGTATGTTTACACATCAACATTTATTCAACAATAAATATAAGAAGTGGCATACTATGAAAAAAATAAGATATCTAAGGTCGACAACAGTCACTTTTCGCACCCTTGTTTTGGCTTCGTACACAGTAAATAAAACATATCCAACGGTAAATTTTGTATACGATAGATTTGACAAAAGGTACTTTTTATTTCTTTCATCTTTTGAAACTTAAAATTAATATTTTGTCCAGAATTATGAAAAATAACAAAATACCAACCTGTAAACAACATTGTCCACTTGTTATAGAAATTTTACAGGGGTCAAGGTTAGTTTTTATTTTAATGTGGAGAAACAATGTAATAATATAGCTAATTTTGAATTTGAATGTTAGTATTCCAATGACGTCACTTTGAATCCCCGTACAATAACCATACACTGGATACATGACGTTTCCGTTTTAAGAATGTTGGAAAAATTCCAATGCAAACTTGCTATTGAAAATTTTTTGTTTGAACATTACTAATGCATCTGAATGTGTTTGAAGAAAATCTTGTGATTAAAAAATTGTACCTTTTACGAAATATGGATTTCAAGTGAAATTACGGTAAGATATGCTATATTTATTGTGTACGAACCCAAAACAAGGGTGCGAAAAGTTACTGTCGTTGACCTTAGTACGAAATGACTAAACATTATGGTACAAGATGGTAAAACGGTACGAAATGGCTACGGTACGAAATGACCAAAGCACTATGGTATGAAGTGACTATGGTACGAAATGACCGGTCACCCGAAATATGCCAAAAACCCAGTTTTTGGCATATTTACAATCAAAAAACCTCACAAAAACCATAATTATGCCAAAATCGTATCCAATAAGGGTTTTTTATATACTTTATTGACAGTTTATCAATATTATATGATTTACAATTTACATGAAGCACAAATATTGTTGTCAAACCTAAACATATGCATACGCCCGTTTCCGCCTTGTTTGTAAAATGCGGAACGGGACTGATTTTAGGGTCCGACTATTTACTCCCAAGATACCCAAAAATACACCCAAGACATCACAATTATTACACGTATTGGATGAGCAGCTTTCGAGATTGTACTATACGAAATAATTAACACGTGTGTTTCGAACAATAGCTATTGCTTTAGTGACGTTTTTTCTTTGGGAAAAGGTTTTTTGAGTGTAAATATACCAAAAACATGCTTTACAATATTTACAATAAAAAAACCCATTTCCCAATCAAAAAACCTCACAAAAGCGGGGCCGAACAGATTTTAGAGTTTATGAAGCTCCAATCATAATTAACACGTGTGTTTTGAACAATAGCTATTGCTTTAGTGAATTTTTTTATTTGAGAAAAGGTTTTTTTGATTGTAAATATGCCAAAAACCGGGTTTTTGGCATATTTCGGGTGACCCCTAAATGACTACTGTACGAAATGACTAGTAACTACCCTAACCCTAAAACTACCCTAAATATTGAAAGGGGGTAAGTTCGAACTCATGCCGTATAGCTATGGGTGGAACATGAAATACTAGTATGCCAATCCACGCTGGGATACACGCCCATATCAATAATCAACGTGGCTGGGCCCTGATCAAAGTGGGCTGGTCCGCTGAGTCAATGCCGACTCAATGCGGAAGTGAATTCATTGGTAAAATGGCAATACACAACATATTATTGAAATACCTATTTCTTACCCATCTAAAGCATTACTGAATTTAAGTATCAGTGTTTCTTCTACTATACGGTTGCTTATTTCAAGCAAAATCATCGTGGGCAAATTTCGGAAACAAATAAGTTTGGAGGAGGAAGTTAAGAGATGGCGTTTTTAAATCACGTGACAAGCTCAAGCAGTCAAGGCCCATAACTCTAGATGAACGTGATTTGCAAAGGATTTTCACTTTGTTTTGTTTTGGTTTGAACAACAGAACGTTTGCCTCAGCACTTTTTCTTCATGTGCAAGGTATGTAACCTTCTATGAACAATTCAGAATTGTAAGCGTTTATATAAATTTAAGCATTATAATGGCATTCATCTAACAACCGGCATTCATATATTTAGCAAAAAAATAAATAAACGTGATTAATAATTTTTGACGTTTGTGGCAATTGTGCAAGCATTATAATAATTATGATGATTATAATTTTATAAGAAATGGCAGGCATCTAACAACCGGCATTCATATATTTAGCACACAAAAAAAAAAAAAAAAAAAAAAAAAAATATATATAATATATATAAATAGGCCTATATAATAATATATATAAAAATAAAAATAAATTGAACTGATAATTTTTTACATTGACAGTTTCAGTTTGTGCCAGTATGATGAGTATGTTCCATAGAACCACTAAGTGATTTACGCATAGCCCGGTATTCTGACTGTATGAGTTTGTTTTCTTTAACAACACCATTACTACGGCATTAGAGCACATTGATTTATTAATCATCGGCTATTGGATGTTAAACACTTGGTAATTTTGACATATAGTCTTAGAGAGGAAACCTGCCATATTTTTCCATTAGTATCATAGGATCTTTTATGTGCACCATCCCACAGACAGAACAGCACACATACCACGACCATTGATATACCATTCGTGGTGCACTGGCTGGAACGAGAAATAGCTCGGCAAGACTTCCGAATGTTCCAGCATTCAGTTCATTCAGGCTTAGGTTTAGCGTTAAGGTTAGTGATAGTATTAGCATGCATGCTGGAATGTTCAGAAGTCTTTCCAATAGCCCAATGGGGCCCACTGATGTGGATCGATCCCAAAGCGACCGCACATCAAGCAAGTTATTTACCACTGGGCAACATCCCACCCACACCCTCCCCCCAACCGTAAGAGAGCAAGACGGACATTTGGGCAGTTCTAATGCTCTCTCATGGTCAGAGACAACTCTCTGACCGAAAATGTTTGTCTCCATAAAGCTACACATCATATTTTATATATATATTTTTTATTATTTGTCTATTTGTCTATTTATATTTTATGTTCATTAAATATTATGGCTTTACAGAGACCGAAGGAGTTTGGTTTGTTTAATGACACCACTAGAGCACATTAATTCATTAATCATTGGCTATTGGATGTTCAGGGTTTCTAGTATTTTCATAAAATCCACTAGCCATGGGATCAGTGATTAAAAAAATTTACTAGCCATAATAAAAAATTCACTAGCCCTACTTTACTTAAAGTTAATACAATTTTACTAAATACTAGTAATAATCAAATATGTTACCTAAAGAGCTTAAAACACTAACATTGAGGGGTTGGGTGTGGGAAGGATATTTATATTTACAAAATAGACTTAACTGCAACATTTTACCCCAAAAATTCACTAGCCGTCGGGCATAGCAATAGTAGTTATTTACTAGCCCAACATTGAATATCACTAGCCATGGGAGTGGGGCTACCATAATCTAGAAGCCGTGATGTTAAACATTTGGTAATTTTGACATATAGTCATCAGAGGAAACCTACATTTTTTTCGAATGCAGCAAGGGATCTTTTATATGCACTTTCCCACAGAGAGGATAGCACATACCACCGCCTTTGATACCAGTCATGGTACACTGGCTGGAACAAGAAGTAGTCCAATGGGCCCACTGATGAGGGCTGATCCCAAACCGATCGCGCATCAAGCGAGCGCTAAATACCACTGGGCACTGGAATATATCTCCCCTCCTCTCTCTCTCTCTCTCTCTCTCTCTCTCTCTCTCTCTCTCTCTCTCTGTCTCTGTCTCTCTCTCTCTGTCTCCCTTCCTCTCCCTCCCTCTCCTACCCTCCACCCTCTCCTTCCCTATCTTCCTCTCTCTCTCTCTCTCTCTCTCTCTCTCTCTCTCTCTCTCTCTCTCTCTCTCTCTCTCTGTCTTTCAGTCCCTCTCACTCTCTGTCTCTCCGTGTATGTCTTTGTATGTACAGGTCACTGATTTTTAATATTTAATTTAAATTCATCTTTTATAAGAGAGAGGCATATTTACTTTTCTTATTATTATACAGTAATATAATAATTATTCAAATGTATCTTTCAAATTCAAAACAAACAATAATTTCTAAATGAAGAAGAACTGTTGAATGGGGGTGTTGTCAAGTTTTGTCCTGTAGTGTGTCTTAGTGATTAACTTGAAAATTATTGATGAAAGGACAAAAAACATAGGAAAAACATAGGATTACCGTTGTATTGCATAACTGGACAGAGTGGAAATCTTTGACTACCATGTGGTAAAAAAAAGAGTAAAGTTTGTTTTATTTAACGACGCCACTAGAGCAAATTGATTTTTTATCTTATCATCGGCTATTGGACGTCAAACATATGGTCATTCTGACACTGTTTTTAGAGGAAACCCGCTGTCGCCACATAGGCTACTCTTTTTACGACAGGCAGCAAGGGATCTTTTATTTGCGCTTCCTACAGGCAGGATAGCACAAACCATGGCCTTTGTTGAACCAGTTATGGATCACTGGTCGGTGCAAGTGGTTTACACCTACCCATTGAGCCTTGCGGAGCACTCACTCAGGGTTTGGAGTCGGTATCTGGATTAAAAATCCCATGCCTCGACTGGGATCCGAACCCAGTACCTACCAGCCTGTAGACCGATGGCCTGCCACGACGCCACCGAGGCCGGTACCATGTGGTAGGGTAAAACTGAACAATTCTGAGTAATTGGGATACTTTACACACTGTATGAATGGAAAGGAAGGAAGGAAATGTTTTATTTAACGACGCACTCTACACATTTTATTTACGCTTATATGGCGTCGGACGTATGGTTAAGGACCACACAGATATAGAGAGAGGAAACCCGCTGTCACCACTTCATGGGCTACTCTTTTTTGATTAGCAGCAAGGGATCTTTTATATGCACCATTCCACAGACAGGATAATACATACCACAGCCTTTGTTACACGTCAGTTGTGGAGCACTGGCTGGAACGAGAAATAGCCGAATGGGGTCACCGACGGGGATCGATTCTAAACCGACCGTGCATCAATCAAGCGCTTTACCACTGGGCTACATCCCACTCCTCTGTATGAATGGTTCATACAGAAGTGTGTAAAGTGGTTCTGTGATTCATACTTTTCAGGCCTTAATATTTCACGGTTTCCTGACTTTCACGTACGTGAAAAAAAATATCATATTCAATTTTATAGTTCTAAGTGTCCACCTTACATGCCATTGTGCTCCAAAAATCAGACATTGTTGATGGAAAGAACAATGCCCCACATGTACCTACATATATGTGCAGTTTGCCAGTTGTGCCCTTCCCATTAATTATATGTTGTATTTATAATGTAATATATAGTAAAATCATCATTGTTAATACAATAAAAGGCATCCGTATCCAAAAATTGCATTTGGTCACACATGGTGCAGCACAGTTATACATAGAAATTATTAAACAAGGCTGTGTGTTTTACTGACTTTATGAAACAAGTGTTAGGAATTTTGTAATGTTAGAGACGGTAATACATGAATGATAAGTACAAAGTCTCTCTCGCATTACAAGAATCCTGATACAAATTTCATAAAAATCAGTATGACTTTCTTTATTATCCATTTTATTATTATTATATATTTATTTAATGAATAACAAAGACAGTCTGAAACATTTTCAACCACAACTATAGTCCATCCCATCCTCCTACAAAAATGTATTTTTTTTTTGTAAATAATTTCAATTTGGTTTTACGTAAGAAGAAATGTAAAAGTATTTCGGAAATAACCAAAAAATACCATTTTTGTGTCCAATTTAGAAAACAATCGGCTCAGAAATAAATAACTTGTAATAAATTCCATAGAATGAAAAAAGGTATTCCCTGTGGGATGGCAGTGATAGAAATAAGCAGACTTTTTCAGTAGTCCACATAATAAATAAATCTAGAAATCTACTTGTCCGTCAATATTTTCACTTATCCAAATAATTTTTTTATTTTTATTCAAGCACCAGGATGATGTTTTTAATTGATCAAAATAAAACTGCACTAAAAATGTTTACTTGTCCACTGGACATCCACCAAGGCATATTTTGTTTGTCCAAATAGATATTCATTTGTCGGGACAAACAGACAAATGCTTATTTCGAACACTGGGATGTACTATAGAGGTATCAACTATAGACGGACTATAGAAGGACATGACGAAATGACATCTTATTTCACATGCACCGTCTGAGCTATGACTGGGGAGGCAACGTTATGTTATGGGAGAAAACTTGATAAGTTGCCTCCGTGCCACACTTTTGAAGGGAAATGTTTGTCTTGGTGCCCCTTCCAACTTGCTTTGGTGACATAATTTCTGTTATTAAACTGAAGGCAACATTTGATGTCCCCCCTCCCCCACCACCTAATAAAAATTCAACCTCTGAACTGCACCATATCTTCAGCCATGTAGATCAAAGGACCATACATATAGCTGAATAAAGTCTACATGATTTTCATACTTAGTCTGGGCATATTTAATTAAAAATTAAATATATGAAGGGCCATTTTTGTTAGTTAATCAAACAGCAAACAATATTTTTGTTTTAAAAATTAAAGTACTTTGCTGTTTTCTAGCCAAATGATTCCCTTCAGCTCGCATAGAACTGTTGACAGGTTTGTTGACAGATTTAGTGTCACCACTGAACTGTCACAGTAATATAAACAATGTTGATATGAAATATTGTGTTTAAATTTGTTTAATAGCTGAATGTGAATAAATCTCTCTCTCTCTCTCTCTCTCTCTCTCTCTCTCTCTCTCTCTCTCTCTCTCTCTCTCTCTCTCTCTCTCTCTCTCTCTCTCTCTCTCTCTCTCTCCCTCCCTCCCTCTCTCTTTCTTTCTCTCTGTCTTTCAGTCCCTCTCACTCTCTGTCTCTCTGTCTCTCTGTGTATGTCTTTGTATGTACAGGTCACTGATTTTTAATATTTAATTTAAATTCATCTTTTATAAGAGAGAGGCATATTTACTTTACTTATTATTATACAGTAATATAATAATTATTCAAATGTATTTTTCAAATTCAAAACAAACAATAATTTCTAAATGAAGAAGAACTGTTGAATGGGGGTGTTGTCAAGTTTTGTCCTGTAGTGTGTCTTAGTGATTAACTTGAAAATTATTGATGAAAGGACAAAAAACATAGGAAAAACATAGGATTACCGTTGTATTGCATAACTGGACTCAGAGTGGAAATCTTTGACTACCATGTGGTAGGGTAAAACTGAACAATTCTGAGTAATTGGGATACTTTACACACTGTATGAAAGGAAAGGAAGGAAGGAAATGTTTTATTTAACGACGCACTCTACACATTTTATTTACGCTTATATGGCGTCGGACGTATGGTTAAGGACCACACAGATATAGAGAGAGGAAACCCGCTGTCACCACTTCATGGGCTACTCTTTTTTGATTAGCAGCAAGGGATCTTTTATATGCACCATTCCACAGACAGGATAGTACATACCACAGCCTTTGTTACACGTCAGTTGTGGAGCACTGGCTGGAACGAGAAATAGCCCAATGGGGTCACCGACGGGGATCGATCCTAAACCGACCGTGCATCAATCAAGCGCTTTACCACTGGGCTACATCCCACTCTTCTGTATGAATGGTTCATTTTCAACCACAACTATAGTCCATCCCATCCTACAAAAATGTATTTTTTTTTGTAAATAATTTCAATTTGGTTTTACGTAAGAAGAAATGTAAAAGTATTTCGGAAATAACCAAAAAATACCATTTTTGTGTCCAATTTAGAAAACAATCGGCTCAGAAATAAATAACTTGTAATAAATTCCATAGAATGAAAAAAGGTATTCCCTGTGGGATGGCAGTGATAGAAATAAGCAGACTTTTTCAGTAGTCCACATAATAAATAAATCTAGAAATCTACTTGTCCGCCAATATTTTCACTTGTCCAAATAAATTTTTTTTTTTTATTCAAGCACCAGGATGATGTTTTTAATTGATCAAAATAAAACTGCACAAAAATTTTTTACTTGTCCACTGGACATCCACCAAGGCATATTTTGTTTGTCCAAATAGATATTCATTTGTCGGGACAAACAGACAAATGCTTATTTCGAACACTGGGATGTACTATAGAGGTATCAACTATAGACGGACTATAGAAGGACATGACGAAATGACATATTATTTCACATGCACCGTCTGAGCTATGACTAGGGAGGCAACGTTATGTTATGGGAGAAAACTTGATAGAAAATAAGTTGCCTCCGTGCCACACTTTTGAAGGGAAATGTTTGTCTTGGTGCCCCTTCCAACTTGCTTTGGTGACATAATTTCTGTTATTAAACTGAAGGCAACATTTGATGTCCCCCCTCCCCCACCACCTAATAAAAATTCAACCTCTGAACTGCACCATATCTTCAGCCATGTAGATCAAAGGACCATACATATAGCTGAATAAAGTCTACATGATTTTCATACTTAGTCTGGGCATATTTAATTAAAAATTAAATATATGAAGGGTCATTTTTGTTAGTTAATCAAACAGCAAACAATATTTTTGTTTTAAAAATTAAAGTACTTTGCTGTTTTCTAGCCAGATGATTCCCTTCAGCTCGCATAGAACTGTTGACAGGTTTGTTGACAGATTTAGTGTCACCACTGAACTGTCACAGTAATATAAACAATGTTGATATGAAATATTGTGTTTAAATTTGTTTGATAGCTGAATATTCATAAAACCATTCACAATTTATGCATCATGTATATGTGAAAAATTATAATTGACGAAATAAGTATACTGCACAGTTTTTGTCTTGCCGTGACAATTTCTGTTGTTTTGTTTACCGACACCACCATAGCACACTGGTTTATTAATTGGCTATTAGATGTCAAACATTTGGTAATTCTGACAGACGAAGGAAGGAAGGAAATGTTTTATTTAATTATGCACTCAACATATTTTATTTACAGTTATATGGCATCAGACATATGGTTAGGGCCCAAACAGATATAGAGAGGAAACCCGCTGTCACCACTTCATGGGCTACTCTTTTCAATTAACAGCAAGGGATCTTTTATATGCACCATCCCACAGACAGGATAGTACATACAACAGCCTTTGATATGCCAGTTGTGGAGCACTGGCTGAAACGAGAAACAGCTCAATGGGTCCACCGACAGGGATCGATCCTAGAGCAACCGCGCATCAAGCAAATGCTTTACCACTGGGCTACGTCCCACCAAGAAAACACACTACATGTTTCCATTAGTAGCAAGGGATCTTTTATATGCATCATCCCAGACAGGATAGCACATACCACAGCCTTTGATATAGCTCAATGGGCCCACTAACAAGGGTCAATCCTAGACCAACTGCACATTTACCACTGTGCTATGTCTCGCCCCTATCTTAACAAAGTCAGAATACAAGATTATGGCTTCAACATTTGCATTTAGCTCAAATGTTAAGTTTTCATGTTTAGGTCGTATTTTTCACAAGCACCTCGTCTGCCTCATGCTGGCTATGCCATTGCCTTGTACTTTTGTTTTAGCTTCTTATATTTGGCAAGCTAAAACAAAAGTACATGCAGTATTCTCGTTCTTATATATAATAAGGGGAAAAGCTATTATTTCTGTTATTTCAGCCACATTATACGATGACCTAGAGGTCAAATGAGCAATTTTATAATGTAGATATGCGTATGACGTCATATTAGTGACGTGAAAAGTCATAATCTGCTAGTATACGTTTATGACTGCTTTAATCGGTAATCATGCATAATTTGTCAATAGAAACAGTGGTTGCAGGATAAATATATATATATATATATATGTAGACCAATATGTAGAATTGTAGAATGGTGTCACATCTGGTGATGACCAGTATAAAATATACATGTATGTACATCCCTCTAACCAACATCATGATTGTAATACACTACAGCTGAGTGCCAGCTTGTATATCTGTATTGGGTTTCAGCATTGTTTATATTTTTATTGTTACCATCAGACTTGAGAGCTGTCAACAACATTATATGCTGGCTGAACAAAATTGGGTTCATGGACAGTAGCATGGTTGTTTTTAAGTAAGCTAACCCAACAGGTAGACCACAAATTGTTCTGTTTTGTTTTAGTAACAGGTGATTCAGTAGTCTGACTGCATGCTCCTCTGTGTAATACGTATACTAAAAATAGACCAATAATGTTTGCAAACTGGATTTATGAAAACCTTAAAACATGACCATGTGTTTCGGAAGTGTAAAAACTGTTTTCAGCTAGGTATCAGACTGACCATAAATACATAGTATATATGTATTAATATCCCAGGTATGTAACTGATAATATTTAACATGAAACTTAGCCATCGTAAAATGCACTGTTGGAGAAAAATACTTGACATGGTATTAACCTGTATCATGTGTTTTTTTAAGTTAACTTAGAAGCTTTCTTTTATCTACTAGAAAATTTTGTGACATTATATCTATTAAATATTTTTTTTTGCAGAAACGCAGTTATTTGTTTTATAAATATTGATTATTTATTCAACAAGTGCTTGAGAAAGTCACTAGCTTTCACAGAAGTTTTGGCTAGTGTCCTGTGTATTATAGTACATTTATGTACATGTATGTAATACAATTGATAATTTCCACTAACCCAGAACAAAAAATCACTAGCCGAGACTGAGGGCTTTTGGAAATGTCAAATTCTTTATTACATGACATTTTGCCAAATTAAAATAAAATTTGCCAGTTAGTTTTTAAAATTATAAAATTAACAATTGATGAGTGCCATAGCTAGCCCTGTATGATACTAGTGAAGCTTTATAGATGCAAGTGTTGAAATAATAACATGTTACACACTAGATGGATATATATAGCTTTATAGATGCAAGTGTTGAAATAATAATATGTTAGACACTAGATGGATATATATAGCTTTATAGATGCAAGTGTTGAAATAATAATATGTTAGACACTAGATGGATATATATAGCTTTATAGATGCAAGTGTTGAAATAATAACATGTTACACACCAGATGGATATATATAGCTTTATAGATGCAAGTGTTGAAATAATAACATGTTACACACCAGATGGATATATATAGCTTTATAGATGCAAGTGTTGAAATAATAACATGTTAGACACTAGATGGATATATATAGCTTTATAGATGCAAGTGTTGAAATAATAACATGTTACACACTAGATTATAGATGCAAGTGTTGAAATAATAACATGTTACACACTAGATGGATATATATAGCTTTATAGATGCAGGTGTTGAAATAATAATATGTTACACACTAGATGGATATATATAGCTTTATAGATGCAAGTGTTGAAATAATAACATGTTACACACTAGATGGATATATATAGCTTTATAGATGCAAGTGTTGAAATAATAACATGTTAGACACTAGATGGATATTTATAGATGCAAGTGTTGAAATAATAATATGTTACACACTAGATGGATATATATAGCTTTATAGATGCAAGTGTTGAAATAATAACATGTTAGACACTAGATGGATATAGCTTTATAGATGCAAGTGTTGAAATAATAACATGTTAGACACTAGATGGATATATATAGCTTTATAGATGCAAGTGTTGAAATAATAACATGTTACACACTAGATGGATATAGCTTTATAGATGCAAGTGTTGAAATAATAATGTTACACACTAGATGGATATAGCTTTATAGATGCAAGTGTTGAAATAATAACATGTTAGACACTAGATGGATATAGCTTTATAGATCTATGCAAGTGTTGAAATAATAACATGTTAGACACTAGATGGATATAGCTTTATAGATCTATGCAAGTGTTGAAATAATAACATGTTAGACACTAGATGGATATAGCTTTATAGATCTATGCAAGTGTTGAAATAATAACATGTTAGAGACACTAGATGGATATAGCTTTATAGATGCAAGTGTTGAAATAATAACATGTTAGACACTAGATGGATATAGCTTTATAGATGCAAGTGTTGAAATAATAACATGTTAGACACTAGATGGATATAGCTTTATAATGCCAAGGTGTTGATAAACAAACATTCCTTTCAATCCTATAACAAGTATTAGATAAATGTATTTCTTACATACCCGTTGGTGATAACAGCATGCATTATTTTTGATAACACATGGTTGTTTACACAAGCACATGTGTTAACAATTTCAAGACATACGACTGGCTGCTCCTAGGTGATGACCAATTCACCAGTGCCATGTTTCCAATGAAAAACAACATGGTGGAAATTGATTACACTGTGTCATATACATGTAGTTAACCTGACAATTATGTGTTTGTGATGTGTAAGTTAGCTACAAGTGCATTAACAGCTGTAAATAACTTTTAGTTGAAAAAGATGTTAAAATTAGATTAAAACCTGGTTTTTGAGGATATGTAAGAAATAGAATAATACAATGTACATTCGTGTCCATTAGATACCATTTATCTCACAACTCATTGTTTAAAAACATATCAAACTCGCTTTCGATCATTAGATACATTTTAAAACAACTTGTTATGAGATAAATGGTATGTAACGGCCACTGATGTATTATTCTCTATGTACCTAAGCATGAAAAGTTGTTTAATTTATTATGTGTGCAGACAGGCACAGATCTGGGTGAAGGGTGCTGGGGTGTACACCTCTCCCTCCAGACTTCAAAGTTCCCTAACACATTTGGGTTTGATGCATGGATATAATGTTTGTTTATAACTTATTTGTGTGGTTATATCCATTTAAGGTTCAAAAACGCTATCTTGGGCACACACCTCAGCTATCTGGCCTGTCTGTCAGTGGGTTAGTGGTTAGTTGTTAGTGAAAGAGAACTTGGTGTACAGTAACCTAACACCTATACCCATTAAGTCGTTAATCTCTTTCTGGGTGGGAGCCAGTACCAGGATGTGAACCCTGTACCTATGGCTTAGCCACTTTGCCACTGAGGCATATAACTAATTATTCATGTAATATTCCATGTGATATACAATGCACAGCAGTAATGTACATTGAAAAGATATAGAGTAGCTGTCACATACATGTGTACAAGTCCAAAGTTCATGAATTACAATGTATTTGATTAAAAACATTTGAAGATACTGCGAGGGCTACTTTAGTGTCACTTACTAGACAGTGGATGTCTGTTTTGTAGACAGGTAAAAGTAGTAAGTGTTGAAATTTTATATTTAAAAAAAACCCATTGGTTAACTTTTTTCTTTGCTGTCAGTCATACTTGCTTGTAAATTGAATACAAAGTGGAGAGTTGGTACTAAATCTAATACAGTTAACTTTTAATATGATAGGGCTATACATGTAATAAATAATGGCTAGGATCGACCCGTCGGTAGGCCCATTGGGCTATTTCTTGTTCCAGCCAGTGCACCACGGCTGGAATATCAAAGGCTGTGGTATGTACTGCCCTGTCTGGGATGGTGCATATAAAAGATCCCTTGCTGCTAGTCGAAAAGAGTAACCCGTGAAGTGGCGACAGTGGGTATCCTCTCAATATCTGTGTGGTCCTTAACCATATGTCTGACACCATATAACCATAAATAAAATGTCTTGAGTGCATCGTTAAATAAAACATACCTTTGTAATAAACAATGGAGAAATGTGTGTGTGCTTTAAATGAGAACATTTATAGATTGTATTTGTTTGCATATTATTATTGAAACAAATAAATGCACAATATCTAATATTCCATTTCAGATACATATGTACTGCAAGTGAACTTCTGGTGTTTTAAAAAAATAAAATAAACAAATTTGACAAATAGTTATAACTTTTTAAAATGTACTGAGGTGTAATATTGGTTTGTCCTCAAATGTGGTCCATCAAAGGACATGGTATGTACTGACTTGTGTACAGGAAGTGCCTATAAAAGATCTGTTGCTGCCTTTTGATAGGAAGTAGCCTGTGGAAAGTTAGCATATGGAATTTTTCACGATCTCTTGATCAAATGTTGAAACAGTCACGTTAGATATCAAATAGCTCTAGTTTACAATACGTTGAAGTGTCCACATTCTGGAACTCCTCCAACAAACCAGTTGGTATTTTCACCCATCTCAACCAGTCGCCCATCAAGGTATATATATACAAGGTCATGGTACATGTATATATATGCTTATTTGTGCAGATTTCCTTTAAAGGCATATTGTCACAGACCACTGACCTATTACATGGCCTTGCAAAGTATTACCTGAAAAAATATATCTACCGGACTTTCCTTTAAACCTCTGTGTTTATGATGGTCACATTAGCAATATCAGCTACCAATGACTTGATACTTTGGTTAACCTCTCTGACCTTTTGATTGTAAACTGACGTGGGCAGATACAGAGTTTCTAATCTAGGCAACAACTGCATAATGCAGACATGCCGTACAGAACATCCTAACAGAAGCCATTCCGCAATTGAAATTACAAGCCGTGCTATTTTTGTCGGTACGACCTCAGTTCTATCTATATCGTTACCTCCTATTTGTAACACAACCACACAGGGCTTGTATGATTTCAAATGTTCACGGAACTGACCCTGAAATAAATCGTTCACACGGCCGCTACCTTAAATTAAAAATAACAATTGCGTCTTACCTGTACGAAATTATTTGAAACTGACGCTGTTGTTAAGTGACGTCACGACGCGAGGCTATTTAATTAGCCAACGTGATCTTCCTTACGCAGTCCTTTTGCGCCCTGCTAAATGGCATACAAAGACATATGTTTATGATTATAACCGACCTCTTAAATACAATTAAAAACAGTTGTATTTAATTGTTGATATATTTGATTTGTCCCTATGTACTTTATTCAACCATCTATGTAACCACCATACTCCATTTATTAATGATATTTTGTAAAAATAATTGAATTATGGCAATGGTCCATAATTCAAAAACTAAGATTGCTGAGAGGGTTGACATGAATTTCACTCCATCATGGTGTAGTTAAACTGATGCAATAGCTAGATTTAGTCTGCAAAAATTAATGTAATTTTGATTTATTATCCATTTTTAGCAAAATACGGTCCTTAAGTCTGTGACAGTATGTCTTTAAAGACTACATCTCAGCCCATAAGTAATTAATCAGTGTGCTCTAGTGGTGGTGTTAAACTAAAATTTAAGGGCCGGATTTACAAAGCCTGTTTTAGACCTACACACGTGTATAACTACATATATTTACAATGCTTAAACACCCGTGTGTAAGAAAAACAGGCTGCGTAAATTCGGCCCTAACTGTTTTTAAAAACCCCAAACATTCCTTTTTTTTGAGTTACTTAAGGTCAGAGACCTAACATGTGGTGTGATAGTGACTACAATAAGATCTCCAGATTAACCGGCCACATGTAGTGTCCAGGATCAAATGTTTTGTGAGAGTTCCATTATTATCGGTTAATGAGCTGTTAGCGGTGTTTCTAATGAAAATAGACCAGTTTTGCATTCACTGAGCAAAACACTTGGACCCATTGTAATATGTTCATGTACAAGCATCTGGAATAATCGGATATTCGGGATGTGTAGATTACTGGAAAACTTTAAAAGAAGTACTACAAACAAGATAATTATTGGATGTAATGTGATAGTAGAATTATTCAAGTGAGGTAAAGATGCACATACTCTATTAGATACAAAGGTAGATTATAATGATCAAAACTGAAAAGTGCTTTCTAATTAGGCAGTGTGTTATATCTGTAGAATAGGGCAGTGAATGGCCATCTGCACTTGTTTGTAGAATACATGTCCCTTTGAAAACATTGTTCAATATATGCATGGAAAAGACAGGAATGTTTGTTTGACACCATAGCATATTTTAAAGAAAGGCTATATGGTTAGTGTTTAATATCATCATTATTTTGACAGTTGGTTGAATGAGAGAGAGAGAGAGAGAGAGAGAGAGAGAGAGAGAGAGAGGGGGGGGGGGGAGAGAGAAGGAGAGGAGAGAAAAAGTGACCCTTTGTTACTACACAAATTACAAAGGGATCTTTTTCAGGAGTATGTAGATTTTAATTCCCTTATATATGACAATACATACTAGATCCTTGAATGGATCCCTGGTTATGATGAGAATTCATAGATGATGTGTAATTGATTGTACAAAATTTAATGTAACTCGTACATGAATTCTCTACCACTGAGTTATACGTTGCACTCATGCTTGAAAATAATGCAAAGTTTTTATCTCACCTTTGTGAAGTATCTTGACAAAGTGATTTCTGGATTTTGCAGGATTGATAGTGGGTGCCAGTGGTCTGTCTCCTTTCATTAAGGCCCAGATTAAATAATAATGTTTTAAGGTAGTAATAATTTAATTAAACATCAGACCTGGGCCCCGTACCACGAAACAATCTTAGTGCTAAGATCATCTTAAGTGTATTAGATAGTTACACACTTACGGGTATGTACTACCAAATCAAATCCCATAGACGACAATAGTAACATATGTGGCTAAACCTCCTACCTGCAGCGTATCAATCAACATAAATGCCACAGATATAAATACTACCACCCCTCACCCTTAAAGTGAATCAAGAAAAAATTGGGGGTCATGCAAGCTACCCATTTCTGAGATAACGGGTAGCGTCTATGACTACCCTAGTTGCGCATAAAATTCGAGTACTTTTTTTTTTACAGGTACCACATATGTTTCAAGCACAAGGCTACATGCACTTGACACGGTGGTACTAGATGAAATGAAATTGCATACATGTTTTGCCCAGATGAAACTATTTTTTTGTACACCCAACACACTCACATTTATCACCAATCACAGGACTTGTGGTGTTCGCTTCTCTATCAAAAACTGGTTTCGGTGGCATCGTGGTTAGGCCATCGGTATACAGGCTGGTAGGTACTGGGTTCGGATCCCAGTCGAGGCATGGGATTTTTAATCCAAATACCGACTCCAAACCCTGAGTGAGTGCTCTGCAAGGCTCAGTGGGTAGGTGTAAACCACTTGCACCGACCAGTGATCCATAACTGGTTCAACAAAGGCCATGGTTTGTGCTATCCTGCCTGTGGGAAGCGCAAATAAAAGATCCCTTGCTGCTAATTGGAAAGAGTAGCCCATGTAGTGGCGACAGCAGGTTTCCTCTCAAACTCTGTGTGGTCCGTAACCATATGTCTGATGCCATATAACCGTAAGTAAAATGTGTTGAATGCGTCATTTAATAAAACTTTGACCCAGCCGGAAGTTATTTGGTTTAGTACTACCGTAAGGTGATCTTAGCTCTAACATGGCTTCGTGGAACGGGGCCCTGTTCATTTGGAATTGGGCCCATTGCTTGGGGGTGGGGGTGGGGGCATGGAGGCATTTTCTTGAAAAATTATTGCCCCCTTAGAATCTGCTGGAATCTGGTATTGTGTGTGCCTTAATTATAAGTATGCCCCCTTTAAAAATTTAATGCATCTCCACCAAGTAACACCACACAACTCCCCAAGGTCTATCAGCTGGCTACATTCCCATAATAATAATTCCCTGCTATGGGAATATTGGACTCGAGTACTCGAGGGTCGAACTCGGCCTGGACCCGAGTACCCGACACTTATACTAGATTCCTGATGATACTGAGACTAAGGAATATAGTAAAATAGCATTATGCATGTTAATCCCAGCACCATTATATTGCATTCCACGCATTCAACTTTTGTTGTCCCATCATGTCTCATAGCTCTTGAATGCAAATATATGGAAAAGTGACATACAAATTAAAAAAAATAAAATTAGAGTGCTGTTCCTTGCATGCATGGGTTTTGCAGGACTCGGCTCGTGCCTGAGTACTCAAGTACTCATTGAGACCCTATTCCCTGCAAGTCACTTCTTATACGTGTATAAGAAGAGTAGTCCCACGCAAGTAATAATAATTTTAAAATTAGCATTCTTGTAACAAATAATAAAGCAATAATAAAGCAAAATGGTGAAAGGTGGGTGTAGAAATATCACTTTTCTTCTTTGTGCGAGTATTTAGAGAATACTCAACGAGCTATGAGGCAATACCATTTATCGGGGGAAGGACAACATCAATTCACGAGTGCAGGATAAATGGTATTGCCCATTTTCAATATTTATCATTTTATGGAAGATTTTCTAACGATACTGTTGTTGAAAATAAGTTTGCAAGTTGAGAACAAGAGGCAGCGTTGCGTCTTAGCTCTGACATATGTATCGCTGATGACGTAAGTTAGTTGTTGACATGACTGCCACCATGGAATCTATTCTTACACATAATTATAACCGCCTATAGTGAAAAATTTATTATGACATCAAAACGTATCTAGGGGAAGAAATGTTTTTTTTTTCTTTCCCTAGGGAAAGATCACTTTTCTTTCTCCACTTCTCTCTGCCCATATGAGTAGTACTAGGTAGGAATGAGCCATTGCTCATCTCTCATAGAAAAGTCAGCATTATTTTACAGATTAGGGGCGGGATGTAGCCCAGTGGTAAAGCTCTCACCTGATAGCAAAGCTGTGGTATGTGCTGTCCTGTCTGAGGGGGATGGTGCATATTTAAAAGATCCCTTGCTACTAATTGGAAAAACATGTAAAAATTACCAAATGTTTGACACCCAATTGCCGCTGATTAATAAATGAATGTGCTCCTGTGGTATCGTCAAACAAAACAAACGTTAACTTTATTTTACAGCATAATTGTAACAAAAAAGAGAGCACCTTTGTTAATCTGGACTTTGACACAATGCTCCCTTATAATATTTATAATTTATGGAAACATCGACATATTACTTACATTTTGTAGGACTTGCATGCACTTGGACAAACTAGATAATGTCTATAAGTATTCTACATGCTGATCTGGGGAAACAGGAAGCAGAGGAAGCTTTTAAGTCATCTATTGGCTGTTGGGGAAAATGCCATTTGTTTGAGGTCAGGCTAAGTATTCAGAAAAAAAGAAAATGATTCAAGTTTTCTACAGGTTTTTTTTTCTTTCTCTCTCTATTTTCAGCACCATGGCAGATTTGATGTTCATGACGGATACAGAGAAGACGTTTCAGTATTCCAAGGATCTCCCTTCTCTGCCCATCCCTCCTTTACACCACACACTACAGAGATATCTGGACTCAGGTGACTGTAGCATCGGCTGCTAGTTATTTCAATATTCCAAGGATCTCCCTTCTCTGCCCATCCCTCCTTTACACCACACACTACAGCGATATCTGGACTCAGGTGACTGTAGCATCGGCTGCTAGTTATTTCAGTATTCCAAGGATCTCCCTTCTCTGCCCATCCCTCCTTTACACCACACACTACAGAGATATCTGGACTCGGGTGACTGTAGCATCGGCTGCTAGTTATTTCAATATTCCAAGGATCTCCCTTCTCTGCCCATCCCTCCTTTACACCACACACTACAGAGATATCTGGACTCAGGTGACTGTGTAGCATCGGCTGCTAGTTATTTCAGTATTCCAAGGATCTCCCTTCTCTGCCCATCCCTCCTTTACACCACACACTACAGAGATATCTGGACTCAGGTGACTGTGTAGCATCGGCTGCTAGTTATTTCAGTATTCCAAGGATCTCCCTTCTCTGCCCATCCCTCCTTTACACCACACACTACAGAGATATCTGGACTCAGGTGACTGTGTAGCATCGGCTGCTAGTTATTTCAGTATTCCAAGGATCTCCCTTCTCTGCCCATCCCTCCTTTACACCACACACTACAGCGATATCTGGACTCAGGTGACTGTGTAGCATCGGCTGCTAGTTATTTCAATATTCCAAGGATCTCCCTTCTCTGCCCATCCCTCCTTTACACCACACACTACAGAGATATCTGGACTCAGGTGACTGTGTAGCATCGGCTGCTAGTTATTTCAATATTCCAAGGATCTCCCTTCTCTGCCCATCCCTCCTTTACACCACACACTACAGAGATATCTGGACTCAGGTGACTGTGTAGCATCGGCTGCTAGTTATTTCAGTATTCCAAGGATCTCCCTTCTCTGCCCATCCCTCCTTTACACCACACACTACAGCGATATCTGGACTCAGGTGACTGTGTAGCATCGGCTGCTAGTTATTTCAATATTCCAAGGATCTCCCTTCTCTGCCCATCCCTCCTTTACACCACACACTACAGAGATATCTGGACTCAGGTGACTGTGTAGCATCGGCTGCTAGTTATTTCAATATTCCAAGGATCTCCCTTCTCTGCCCATCCCTCCTTTACACCACACACTACAGAGATATCTGGACTCAGGTGACTGTGTAGCATCGGCTGCTAGTTATTTCAGTATTCCAAGGATCTCCCTTCTCTGCCCATCCCTCCTTTACACCACACACTACAGAGATATCTGGACTCAGGTGACTGTGTAGCATCGGCTGCTAGTTATTTCAGTATTCCAAGGATCTCCCTTCTCTGCCCATCCCTCCTTTACACCACACACTACAGCGATATCTGGACTCAGGTGACTGTGTAGCATCGGCTGCTAGTTATTTCAATATTCCAAGGATCTCCCTTCTCTGCCCATCCCTCCTTTACACCACACACTACAGAGATATCTGGACTCAGGTGACTGTAGCATCGGCTGCTAGTTATTTCAATATTCCAAGGATCTCCCTTCTCTGCCCATCCCTCCTTTACACCACACACTACAGCGATATCTGGACTCAGGTGACTGTAGCATCGGCTGCTAGTTATTTCAGTATTCCAAGGATCTCCCTTCTCTGCCCATCCCTCCTTTACACCACACACTACAGAGATATCTGGACTCGGGTGACTGTAGCATCGGCTGCTAGTTATTTCAATATTCCAAGGATCTCCCTTCTCTGCCCATCCCTCCTTTACACCACACACTACAGAGATATCTGGACTCGGGTGACTGTAGCATCGGCTGCTAGTTATTTCAATATTCCAAGGATCTCCCTTCTCTGCCCATCCCTCCTTTACACCACACACTACAGAGATATCTGGACTCAGGTGACTGTGTAGCATCGGCTGCTAGTTATTTTATTGTCAAAATGCCAGATGTAGGTATTACTTTTCCGACAGTGACAATGTTAACTTGTTTTATTTGACTCCTATGTTAAAGTCCGAAATGATTGAAAATTGGTTTTTAGATTTATGATGTATAAATACCATATTCATTATATTTTGCTTTGTGCATCTGCATTCCCTGATTTTGCCACAATGCTTTCTTGGTTTAAAACTTTAAATAAAAAATAGTTTTGGTATTGCATATATATATATATATATATATATATATATATATATATATATATATATATATTGTGTATATGGAATTTTTAATTATATACAGTGAAACCTGTCTAAACTGGACCCTAAAAAACTGGAACTCTGTCAAAAATGGCCAAGTTTCATGGTCCCAAAATGTTTAATTCTAAAACACGACCCTGTAAACACTGGATCCTGTCTAAATCAGATAACTGTTAGATACCCATCGTGATCCAGTTTAGGCAGGTTTCACTGTCTATACATTAAGCATAATAATAATAATAACACAGTCTTATTGCAGTCAGTATGCTGTTATTATTCAGTGTGTAGTAATTATTAGTTGATATCCCTACATTAATTAATGTTAATATTCATGGCCTCTGAAAATTGCCAGAGCGATAGTTTCGTTCACTTGTCAATTTAGCTTAAGCAGTTGAGTGCTCGTGTGAGGTGCTTGAATCACAGGATCGAACTACCTCAATGGATCCATTCAACTGATTGTTTTTTCCCCCCTCATTCCAGCCAGTGCACCACAACTGGTCAAATACCGTGGTATGTGCTTTCCTGTCTGTGGGAAAGTGCATATAAAAGATCCCTTGCTGCATTTGGAAAGATGTAGCGGGTTACCAAATGTTTGACATCCAATAGCTGATGATTAATTAATTGATGTGCTTCAATGGTAAGTATATTTTGAGTAACCCATTTTTCATTCACGCATTGAATTTATGACATCATTTACATGTTAGTGATGGGTTACGTTAAAAACAAAATGAGTTACCAGGGCCCATATTTTCGAAGCAATCTTAGCCTACGAAATCGTAAAATTATCATAAGCTATGACGTCACTATGGCGTGTGCTGTAGTGACGTCACACCCTACGATGGTTTTACTATTTCGTATTACTAAGAGAGCTTCGAAAATATGGACCCTGAATTTGTTTTTGTGTAACCCATAATTTATGGTCTATGCAAATGATCAATTCCCAAGAGTCCTGTATTCATTTTATGAACAATGCTTAGTTATTATTGAATGTATTTTGTAAGATTTTAACCTCGATACTTGTTTTATATTCCTTTTTTTTTTACAGTAAGGCCTTTGGTGTCTGATAAAGAATACGAAGAAACCGTGAAAATAGTGGACAGATTTGAACATGGAATTGGAAAGGAATTGAATCTCAAATTACATGAAAGAGCCAAATACATGCGCAATTGGGTAGATGGATTTCCACTCACAGCTTGATTTGTCAGGGAAAAATCTGAAGTGTGATAAGCATACAGAAATTAATGTTGTTCTGCATTTGTTAAAGGGACACACTCTAAACACTAAGGTATATTTTTCACCTAGACCCTAGTTTCGACCCATATAAATGGACACTAAGTTTGGTTAATTTACAAACCTGTAACAAATTTGGATACAACAGACTGAAACAAAAGTCCGTGACGTTGAAATATCCGTTGAAATATCCTTAAAAATAGACTAAAACGTGACTCCATGCATAACCATTACTTCTCAGATGCACGTGCATTTTTACAAAAATATGAAAAATGCATTTTGTGGTATTAGAAACACCAGGATGATCAGAAAGACTTCATCTAAATAATAAAATGTGAGTACTGTTTGATTTCAGTAATCATAAACAGTTCTAATAGTGAGAAATATGCCTTAGTGTTTAAAAACTGGGGTATGTCCCTTTAATTATTGTCTTAGATTAAGATCAATTCATAACACTGATGATGTTAAAAAGGTGAGCTTGAAAAGACCTCTTTAATTATTGTTCTAAAAACTAAAGTGTGTCCCTTTAAGAATTCTAGATTTTTAAATGTCTGTGCTGTTTGTCAAAAATGTTCAATATTCTTTATCTAAAACTTAGTGCTGGGGTGTCGTTAAACATTCATTCATTCATTCATTCATTCATTCATTCATTCATTCATTCATTCATTCATTCATTCATTCATTCATTCTATCAAAAACTTAAAATACAGTTTAGGCTAATATTTTGCATCCATCCTGAACAGGGACTGTTATTTTAAACCTTTTTTCAACCCTAACCCTAAGGCCAATCTCAGTACTCAACCATAAATATTAAAATTTCCAGATTTGTTTTTCATAAACTTTTATTTTTTATCTCTGTGTTTGTTAAATACATGTACATGTATCTTTCAATAATTTGTTTCTGTAGTTTTATGGAACTCCTAAACAATAAAGGGTGAGATGTAGCCCAGTGGTAAAGCACTCGCTCGATGTGTGGTCAATCTGAGATTGATCCCTGTCGGTGGGCCCATTGGGCTATTTCTCGTTCCAGCCAGTGCACCACAACTGGTATATCAAAGGCTGTGGTATGTACTACCCTGTCTGTGTGATGGTGCATATAAAAGATCCATTGCTGCTAATCGAAAAGAGTAGCCCATGAAGTGGTGACAGGGGGTTTTCTCTCTCAATATCAGTGTGGTTCTTAACCATATGTCCGACGCCATATAACTGTAAATAAAATGTGTTGAGTGTGTCGTTAAATAAAATATTTTCTTCCTTCCTAAACAATAAACTACACATGTATCAAACCAAAGAAATATTGACATTGTGGGTGAGAAATGTCTTTTGATAATTGAAATGTTCTTTCTGCTTTTATATATATGATGGCTTGATAGATGGACAGTTGGATGGGTGAACTGATAGATGGAGGACTGGATAAATATATAAGAACTTATTGTTAAATTAAAAAAAAAAAAAATATATTATTATGTTTTTAACTTTAACATGCATGCAGAGGGGTTAGATTAGCAGGGCTCACCCTGTACATTGCCAAATCTGCCAACTGCTAATGTTTTTACAAAATGGCTAAAAAAAATAGAGTTTGGCTTATAAAATATTCCTCAAATTAACCACATTTTAATGATTTTCAAGGAAATGTGCTACATTTCTGAAAATTGGCTAAACCAAAATTTGTTCCACAGAGAGCCCTGGATTAGTTGTTTTTTTCTCTTCAATATTCAGCTTTCCAAATGGTGGGAAGATGTTGCGTACTTGGAATTCCGAGAGTCGATAGCCGTGCGTCAGAACATCAGTGGAGTCGGTCCGTACATGTACGATGTGTGGCCGGCCTGCGTGGGAAGTCAGATGGAGAGGGCGGCACTGATGCTGCACTACACGATGGACTTCTGGCGGAACATCAGAAAGTAAACACCTTTTTTATTTAAAAAGACAGAACCTTTATTGTTTTACTGATATAACATATTTTACATGATTATACTTACTATACGGACAGAATCTTTATTGTTATATTGGCAACCTATATTTGTAATTTTGTAATCCAAGACAATCCATTCAAACAATTTTTATTCTGAGGAAAGCTATATTAGTTATACTTATAGAACCTATTTTAGACAATTGTTATACTGACAGAACCTATTTTAGACAATTGTTATCCTGACAGAACCTATTTTTGACAATTGTTAAACTGATATAACCTGTGTTAGACAATTGTTATACTGACAGAACCTATTTTAGACAATTGTTATTACCTATTTCAGACAATTGTTATACTGATAGAACCTATTTTAGACAATTGTTATACTGACAGAACCTGTTTTAGACAATTGTTATACTGACATAACCTGTGTTAGACAATTATTATACTAACAGAACCTATTTTAGACTATTGTTATTCTGACAGAACCTATTTTAGATAATTGATATACTGACAGAATCTATTTTAGACAATTGTTATACTCACAGAACCTATTTTAGTAAATTGTTATACCGGTACTCACAGAACCTGTTATTGTCAATTCAGGTCCAATTTTTGTGTGAATCTGTGCATCTATACTAAAAGGCAAAAGTTATTGTGACACACAAAAGACAAAGATAATTGATGATAAGTTTTTACTGCTGTGTATGAAATGTTATAACATGAGAGAGAAATGTCCGAAGGTATGGAAACGAGCAATAGTCCATGAAAAGGGCGCACCTGCCATATGCAAATGAGCCACATCACTAAAGGGGGTCCAGAGCAAAGTTCACACAGTCAGTAGCAAGTGTGTCCACCTTGAGCATTGATACAGGCCTGACACTGTTGTCTCATTGAATCCACTAAAAGCTGGAGAAAGGGATGGTACGGGCTGTGAGGGTTGCTGGCTGGAACCTGTTTCGCAGATGCATGGTTTGGATCCATGTGTCTTGGCGAGGGGTTGTCATAGGTGGTCGGCCGCTATGGGGACGGTCCCTGACCTGGTTGTTTTGTTGATATTATTGCCATAAGTGCCATATGGTGTTTATGTGGACGTTGAATTGACGTGCAATGTCACGCTGCGAGGTTCCAGATTCTAGTATCCCTATGACTTGTCATCTGTCATTTTCACTGAGGCATGGCATGATGAAATTGCAACAAACAGTTCACTAACGATGTTTTTCTGACTTCATATCTTCTGAAGGCTGCACAGAGTGGCAGTGATTTGCGACTGAATGTCTGGCCTTTTATGGTGAACACTGGACAGCATTTCTCCAGAATATTCCATGTTTCTTGCACAAAACATGCAATCGTTGCAACAACTGCTTGGTTGCATTTCTTTGAGCTGTTTCATGCACATTTTCTCTGGTTGACATCCATAAATCCATTCACAAATGTATTACTCCAAACAATCCATGTTTCAATAACTTTTGCCTTCGAGTATATTCTGTATATATTATCTATGATTATTTGGGGGGTTTTTTCCTTCTTTTTCAGAGAACGTATTCAACCACAAAAGGATTCAAAAGGAAGACATCTTTGCATGAACCAGTTTTATTACATGTACAACACGTACAGAGTTCCTGGCTTGCACAAAGATGAATTGTTACACTACTTTAAAACTGGTAATTTTCAGTTAACTATCATATAGTTTAAGACAGTGTTGTGCTAACTTATTATGTTAATTTAAAAAATTTATATTTGTTTTTATGTCTCAGTTAAAGCTCTGTAAATGTTTACTGCAAAATTTACTGATTTCTTACACAGCAATGAAAGTTCTGGATTTATCTACAATTTTGGTTTTTTAATCATCTGCACAGTGTTTCTGAGGTTTTGCTGTTAGTCCATAAATTTTCCATATTCTCCATCCAAAACTTACGATATAGTTTCAGCTGATGCTTTGAAGGAAGGAAAGAAATGTTTTATTTAACGACACACTCAACACATTTTATTTACGGTTATATGGTGTCATACATATGGTTAAGGACCACACAGATATTGAGAGAGGAAACCCGCTGTCGCCACTTCATGGACTAATCTTTTCAATTAGCAGCAAGGGATCTTTTATATGCACAAACAGTATAGTACATTCCACAGCCTTTGTTACACCAATTGTGGAGCACTGGCTAGAGCGAGAAATAGCGCAGTAGGTCCACTGACGGGGATCAATCCTAGACTGACTGTATACTGGGTTATTGAAGTCTAGTATCCAAAATTAAATTCTGGTATCCCCGGGATATTGGGATACCGTTAATCTCGAACACTGACCATTGGACTGACCTACCTCAGACTCACTAGCTGGACTGTCGTCCCTCAAGCCAATCAGAAATGCTGCTTTCTGGATGATTTCAATATTAAAATGTCTAGATGTTTTGTTTGACCCATTTTCATATCTACATACATGTATTAATTAAAAAAAATTCATTTTCTGATTTTCCTTGTTTCAGAATCACAAGGTGACACACCGTCCAATGTTATTGTCACATATAAAGGTCGTCTCTTCAGTGTGGAGAGTCTCGATGATAAAGGGGAATTGCTGACTGCACCGGAATTTCAGCAGATTCTACAGACAATACATGATAGATGTAACAGTGAACCGCATGGCCAGTGTGTTTCCGTTCTAACGGCTGATAATCGCACCAGATGGGCACAGGTATTTTAAAGTCACCTACCTTAAAGGTTTGTTTTGTCTAACGACACCACTAGAGCACATTAATTTATTAAGCATCAGCTGTTGGGTGTCAAACATTGGTAATTCTGACATATAGTCTTAGAGAGGAAACCATCTATATTTTTTCATTAGTAGCAAGGGATCTTTTATGTGCACTATCTCACAGATAGAATAGCACATACCATGACTTTGATATACTAGTCGTGGTGCACTGGCTGGAACGAGAATAGCCCAATGAAATTGATCCCAGACCGACCATGCATGAAACGAGTGCTTTACCACTGGGCTATGTCTAGCCCCTGTCGCCGAACTTACTCTTTAGGCTATGTAAAATATTAGCAGTTATCCACATGGTTCAACATAACTGAGTTAATAAAAACCATACGAAGCACACATGTTATAACAAGTGTAATGACACAATTTTCGGAAGCGACATCATAACATGATGTCGCTTCCCCAGTCCTAGCTCAGACTGTGCATGTGAAATGTGACGTCATTTCATCATCTCCTTCTAGTTGTGGTTGAAACATTTTAAGACGGCCCTTCTTATCTGAAATTATTACACTCGCGTGTCAGTTCTACTGATTTTACAAAACTTGTGTCAGGATTCATGTGTTATCCTTGCTCTCGCTCGGGCAATACAAAAATCCTGTTAGTCATTTCATAAAGAGAAATGTTTTATTTAACGCCGCACTCAACACATTTTATTTACAGTTATATGACGTCAAACATATGGTACACAGATAATGAGAGAGGAAACCCGCTGTCGCCACTTCCTGGGCTACTCTTTTCGATTAGCAGCAAGGGATCTTTTATATACACCATCCCACAGACAGGGTAGTACATACCATGGCCTTTGATATACCAGTCGTGGTGCACTGGCTGGAACGAGAAATAGCCCAAAGGGCCCACTGGCGGGGATCGATCCCAGACCAACAGCACATCGAGCGAGCACTGTACCACTGGGCTACGTCCCGCCCCTCGTTTCATAAAATCAGTATTACACACCAGCTCGTATAATAATCTTTATTTATTAAATTAAAAAATTAAAAAAACATCATGCAGTGAAACCCCTCTAAACTGGGCACCCAAGGACCAAGTGAAAAGTCTGGTTTTAAGGGGTATCTGGTTTTCAGAGGGTCTGTTCTGTGCTGATATTTGAAAAAGGGACTGTGAAAAACATCTGGTCTAAGGGAATTACAATTAACCGAGGGTCCAGTATAGAGGGGTCACACTCTACTTGCTAAATTAATCACACTTGGCATATTTAATGAGTTTCTGGTTTTCCTGGGCCTTGTACCATGAAGCCCAGTGGTACAACGCTTGCTCGATGCGTGATCATTGTGGGATCAATCCCCGTCGGTGGGCCCATTGGGCTATTTCTCGTTCCAGCCAGTGCACCACGACTGGTATATCAAAGGCTATGGTATGTACTACCCTGTCTGTGGGGTGGTGCATATAAAGATCCCTTGCTGCTAATCAAAAAGATTAGCCCATGACAGCAACATTAGAGACAGAAATATCACTAATCCATATTTTGAAATCAAAATATTCCCTGATGATGCATTCTGCAGTTATTGCTTTGGAAATGACTTCGTGAAGTTACTCATGTGTTTCCATTGCCCACAAATACATCTCAGATGTATTGAATAGTCTGTACCTAACATATTTAACTGCTTGATAAAAAAGACACATTGTTACATGTAGGACACTTACCGTAAGGATGCTTATTGGAAGAGTTGTAAAGCTTATGTATGCCAGCCATAAAACTCATCATAAATAACTACCTTAGCTATGATTTATTCGTGGAATGGGCCCTAGTGTTTTTATTAGCCTTTAAGAGAAGAGAATAAAGGTATGTATCTCAGAACTAGGATCTATAACTAATGTTTTTTTGAGATGTTGATATTAATCCATTTTTAACTATAAGGCCTAGTCTTCTTTTGCAGTTTGGGGTGGTACGTAGCCCAGTGGTAAAGTGTTCGCTTGATACGTGGTCAGTCTGGGATTGATCCTCGTCGGTGAGCCCATTGGGCTATTTCTCATTCCAGCCAGTATACCACGACTGGTATATCAAAGGCCTTGGTATGTGTTATCCTGTCTGTGGGATGATGCATATAAAAAATCCCTATTGCTAATCGAAAAAAGTAGTCCATGAAATGACGACAGTGGGTTTCCTCTCTCAATATCTGTGTGGTCCTTAACCATATGTCTGATGCCATATAACTGTAAATAAAATGTCTTGTGCATCATTAAATAAAACATGGCCTTGTTCTTTTGCAGTTCATTAAAAAAATAAACCTGTATTCTTCAGTCTGCACATTAATGTGAAAACTGTTTTTCAGATGCGCAACAGGATAATCGCTCTACATCCAAAGAACTACGAGACACTGGAAATCATCCAGAAAGCTGCATTTCTGATTGGCTTGAGTGACGACAGTCCAGCAAACGAGTCTGAGGTAGGTCAGTCCAAGGGTAATCAATTAGTTTAAGACATCATCCAGAGAACAGTATTTCTGATTGGCTTGAGTGACGATAGCTTCCAGTGGTCAGTGTTGGAGATTAATGGTATCCCAATATCCCAGGGATACCAGACTTCAGTAACCCAGTATCCCACCTGGATACCATATAATGTTGTTGGTTTTTTTAATCCTGCGTTTTTTATTTTTCACTAAAACAATGAAAGTCGTCATGTACTGGTGAAGTTAAGTAACAGTATTTTCTAGCTGGTACCCGGTCTGATGCTACGCTGTAACAATATCTTCCCCAACTCGAACCCAGTCTAATGCTGCACTGGAGCAATAGCGGCATAGCAATAGACTGGGGACTGCCAAGTTGCTATTGTTTTGTTGGAAGTTTCCTCCATTCAAATTTTATTTGAGATATTGATTCCACATCTGCAGAAAATTGATACAAGTAGGTTTTTCATTAGTAATGTCAGAAACACTTATAGATTACTGCTAAATATTAATTTATGTCCGTATTAATCAAAAATATTTGTGCGAATTCCATTTGATTGCGAATTTCACGAATTGCGATGTACGTAGCATTAGATTGGGAACAAGAACAGTGTTGTCCAAGTTTTTTATGATGTTATTTATGAATTTCATTTAAGTGGGATACCAGATTTTGAAATGTTAGTATCCAACTGGGATACTGCCCAAAATGTTTCATCTCGAACACTGATGGTACTCAATCAGTTCAAGACATCTGCTTGGCTGCTCTATGGTGAGGACCTAGAAATCAAAGCCAAATCGTCCACTGAAATTAAATTGTTTTAAGTTAGAAAAGACACTTACATTCTGTTTAAAGTAAGAGATAAATATGTTGTATTTAACTATTTGTGGACTTTAATACTGGTTTTTCCTGTCGCAAATTGATTTTTACTGGTGAAGTAACGTGTATGAATATGTAAACAGTCTCTTGTGGAATCTCAATAATTTCTTTCTACCGGCCTCGGTGGCGTCGTGTTTAGGCCATCGGTCTACAGGCTGGTAGGTACTGGGTTCGGATCCCGGTCGAGGCATGGGATTTTTTAATCCAGATACCGACTCCATACCCTGAGTGAGTGCTCCGCAAGGCTCAATGGGTAGGTATAAACCACTTGCACCGACCAGTGATCCATAACTGGTCCAACAAAGGCCATGGTTTGTGCTATCCTGCCTGTGGG
Organism: Gigantopelta aegis; assembly: GCF_016097555.1. Taxonomy (NCBI): domain Eukaryota; kingdom Metazoa; phylum Mollusca; class Gastropoda; order Neomphalida; family Peltospiridae; genus Gigantopelta; species Gigantopelta aegis. The sequence continues at coordinate 16,853,557 of NC_054707.1, forward strand.
AAGTGCAAATAAAAGATCCCTTGCTGCTAATCGGAAAGAGTAGCCCATGTAGTGGCGACAGTGGGTTTCCTCCCAAAATCTGTGTGGTCCTTAACCATATGTCTGACGCCATATAACCGTAAATAAAATTAGTGCGTCATTAAATAAAACATTTCTTTCTTTTCTTTTCTCAATAATTTCTGATACATTAAAATGCTGGTCTTAGTGCCACAAATGGATTTGATTAGCCAGTCATATGTTTGTTTGTCATACAGATTGACTTTTAATCTATTTTTTGATGGATGTTTAAGAAACAGAATTCTACACCCTTGTGTGTTAAATATATACTGATGGAAAGAAATAAGGGATCACATCAAATTGTAGACCAAATTTAATTCACAACTAGCATAGTAATGTCTGTATTTCTTACCAAGTTGTAACGTGGGATTGAATGTCTGTAGTGTTGAATGTGCTGCCTATATGTTCCCAGTCAACTTACGACAATATGAATTGATTTTTGATGCAGTCATTATTTCTTGTTGCTATCTGTGTGATCCTTTATTTCTTTCCATCAGTATATTTTTGTCCATTAGATACATTTTAAAACACCTTGCTGAAAGATAAAGAGTAGCCCAAGAAGTAGTAACAGTGGGTTTCCTTCCTCAATATCTGTGTGGTCCTTAACCATATGTCCAATGCCATATAACTGTAAATAAAATGTGTTGAGTGCGTTGTTAAATAAAACTTTTCCTTCCTTCCTTCCTTCCTGCTTTAGCTTGCCTGGCGAGGGTTTGGAGACAGTCCGGAGAACAAATGGTTTGACAAGTCGGTCAACATTGTCGTCTTCAAAAATGGACTGGTCGTCTCGGGATGTGATGTAAGACTAAAATCAAGATTCAGTTCTTTTAATCTACTTTTTTTTTTATTCTTTAAAAAAAATTATATGTAAAGATGAATGTATTGTGTTCCAGTGTATTGTTTGTTTTCGTAAACTGGTAGTTTTTGTTTGAAAATATATGTGTGACTAACACACATACAACTTATAAAAGCACAGTATACTCAGGGTTCGAAACTCGCCAAAACATATGGTGGCCCAAAAAATAATAATGCATGTTGGCAAATTACGGTAAGCGAACCATGAGTATGATTATAATGTGGAATACAAATATTAATAGTGGCTCATATGTTATAGCTCTAAAGAAGATAATATTATTTGGCCATTATTTTTTAATATTAAAGTCACCCAAAGAGGACATTTGGTTGCATTTGGCGACCTGGGCACAGGCCGTTTCTAGCCCTGATATTGTTACTCTGTTTATAATGATTAATAAATAGTCTACAATAATTTTTAAGTAGAGTTTTGACTGATTATATTTTGTCTTGAGTTACAGAAACTGAAATATATACTGAACAAAATAAGAAATTTCCGCTAACTTTGCTTGAACATAACTTGATGAAAACAAACCGGGGGAATAATTGTTATATATGCGTTTAAAGAGTGTTCCACGATGCATCGTTTGGTGCAAAAATCATGGCCATAGGTTAAAAGAAACTGGGAGACATTTTGACCAAGTGTGGTAGGGGTTAAAAATAAAAACACCCACTTAATAACTGGTATGACCACCTCTTGTATTGACCACTGCAGTACATCGCAGGTGCATAGAATTGACTAAAGTGTTGATTTCTGCCTGTGGAATATTGTTCCATTCCTGAATGAGCGCTTGACGAAGTTCGTTGACGTTAGCGTGTGGGTTGGGACGACGCCTCAATCGTCTGTCCAGACTATCCCAGGCATGCTCGATGGGGTTGAGATCAGGACTTTTAGTGGGCCAGTCATCAATGAAATCAATGTTATTTGTCCTAAGAAAATTTACAGTGTCTCTAGCTGTATGAGAGGTGGCATTATCATGCTGAAAAATCGAGATGTTGGCGTTGTTATGGAACAGAGGAATGACGTGATGAGCGAGAATGTCATCGCGGTAACGTTGAGCATTTAAATTGCCATCAATGACGACTAGCGGTGAACGATAACCATGGGCAATGGCTGCCCAGACCATGACAGAACCCCCACCCCCGAAACGATCTCGTTCAAGAACACAACAGTCAGCATAGCGTTCATTTCTCCAACGGTAGACACGCACCCTGCCATCACCACGTTCGGGATTCATCCGAAAAAAGAACGGTATTCCAGCATCGCCGTATCCAACAAGTGTGTACACGTGCCCAATTAAGACGATTTAGATGATGACGTTGCATTAAAACCCATCCGACGTAAGGACGTCGTGCATGTAAACCGTTCTCCCGCAGACGATTACGAACAGTTTGCCCACTGATTCGGTTATTGTGAAGCCCAGGTGTTTTAGCAGCAGTAGCAGTGGCAGTTTGGAATCGATTGCGCAAATGCGTGTTCATGATATAGCGGTCTTGACCATGTGTTGTAACACGCGGACGTCCACGACGTGGCAAGTTGTTGGTGCTTCCTGTCGTTCGAAATCTTACGCGAAGATTTCGTATCGCTCGACTAGAATTCCCAACATGCCTTGCAACGTCTTTTGTCGACATGCCAGCATCAAGCATGCCAATCGCCCGTTCGCGTAAATTATTGGGTATTCTTGGCATACTAAAAATGCTACAATGTAAAAAACGTTAATTTTTTTACAAATTTTGAAGCGTTTTCATTCACTTGACAACAGTGTCAGTAAGACAAGTAAAAAAAATTGACCGAATACTACACGGGACATGTCGAACCGTGCATGCATGTGCAAATTAAATTTCACGTTGTCGACGATTAACAGTGCAAAAATAATTCATAAAATTCATGAATCCTGATAATACAGCTCAAGGCTAATACTACCTATATAATTTCATTACACAATGAATTCTTTAACACAATAAATACTATATGTACAAATCGGAAGTTTCTTTTTTTGTTCAGTATATATGCAGATGTGATCTGTTGATATTGACAATGTCAACTTTTTATCTTGTGGGATTTTTTAAGTCTTTTTTTTAAATATTATTTTGGTTTCATTTCTGTAAACCTTGGTTTTGTAAATTAATCTAATTGATGTTAATGAAACTGGTTATATGTATTCTTATAGCATAGCCCGTGTGATGCCATGGTCTTTGTGGTATCAACGTTTTATCTACACTTGATGTTGAGAGAGTGCAATGGAAAATGGAATGTAAGTTACCGCTATTTATCTTTTAGTTATGTTATTGTAGCGCCGTGCTTCACAAACTGTCCATGCTGCAGAACACTGGCTATACGTTCAATGAGCTATTTCTTACTAAACATTTGCAAACTAGTTTGACCGGTTACGAAGTGGTCGTTTGGTTTAATGTGTGGCATAAAAACCAGTAAAGCAAGTATTAGTGACAAATGGCTGGCTAAACATGCCCCTAGATTGCCTTAACCTTTAGACTACTGGATTAATTTTTGACAAAAACCACGTTGAGTAAGTACATGGTTATAATTTTTACTCACATATATTCACTTAAATAATTTATAAATACATAAAATAAAGTTCATATTTCAATCGGTAAATATTATTTTTGTGGGTTTTTATAATTTATATGATATTTTAGATCAGTTAATGTTGACTAAAATTAGGCAAAAAATCGAAAAGTCTCATTTACTTACTTACTGGCATTTGTGGCCAGCTGTCCAGTATTTATGTCTATTATTCCTGATAACAGTGGTTTTTGGACCAGAATTTTAAAAAACAGAACTACGATTCATATCCCAATATTTGGTGCTTTTCATTGTTGGTAAAACGATCAAATTTATTATCAAATTAGTTGTCACAATCAACTATCAATCCCTGAAAATGACCACGACCTGCCACCATTGTTGTCAAGCAAAAATACTTGCCGAAAATCACTTTTTCAACTCAAAATTACAAGCTATTTTCAGTTGAAAAACAAAAACCTAAAGATACAGAAAGCTGAATTTGCTTCTATTTCCTGTTATACAAGTCTTTCTGGTGAGTGTCGTGTGCAAAACACCGATGCCAATCCGTCCATAATGTGCAATGGCACTGATGTTTCTTGACAAAGGCTTTGATGTACCATGGTAAATACTTTGATAGTGTTTTCCCTGGCGTGTTTTAACATGTATGGCACCTCTATACCTCAGTAGGCTAGTTCCACCTTGCCTCGATCAGTACATGCTTTCCTGAGATTAAGCAAGCTTTTTTCAGTAATTAATTTTAAAATGGCATTTATGAAACACCCATAAATTTTAATAGGTGTGCAAACTAATTACAATTTCAAAATTTTGAAAAAACACAGTAATTGATTACTATTTACATGTGGATTAGCGCATTGAATTATGCAGTCACTACAGCCAGTCTGTCCAAATTTACCTTTTTATACCTTTTGAAAATTGTTTATCTTTTTATACATGTCAAATTAAAAAAAATCTTTTTATACATGTCAAATTTAAAAAAATCTTTTTATACATGTACATTTTAAAAATCTTTTTATACAATGTCATGTCGAATTTTTTTTATCTTTTTATACCTGTTGAAATTGTCATCTGAAACATTGCTATATTGTACTTCAAATGATAGAAAATTGCATTTGAGACCAAAGGTTTTTTAGTTTTGGCACACTCCAGTAACACTGAATGGCTTTCTCTGTCCTCTCCTCTGCCCTTCAATTTTTCCTGCATTTTTTTCTATACTGTCATTTTCATCTCAGCATATTTAACTATTTTTCATTTATTTTATTTTATTTTTTGCTAGGGAAGCCACACGATCAGGACCCTGCCTCCTGTTGAGGAATTAAAGTTTCACATTGATGATCAGATTGCGCGACACATCGATCTCGTGAGAGATGAGTTCCAGAAAGAGGTGATGTTTTAACATTTTTCATCTGCAGATTCATTTCGTTATTGACTAAGATTTATATGATATTAAATGACTTTCCATTTCATATCTTGTTTATGTCCTGATTAAAATAATTTTCAATTGTCATGAGCTATAGCAATTGACAATGAAAATATTATTTCATGAGAAACGTGATATGAAATGGTATCAAGTTTAATATTCTATTTATTACCCATAATTAATTTTAATTTATGGTGCTGAACTCATTTGATGGATGCTGAGAAGCATTTCACTGTAGATTAATAAAGTTCTGGTGATCAAAAAGTGTACAAGTTTTTATTTCTAGACTATAATGATTATCACGTAACGACTAGAAATAATATTGTTTTCGCCAGTTATCAGATAGGTGGGGTATTCCCATGAAAATTATTAAAAAGTACAGTCAAACCTGTATATAACGGTCACCCAAGGGACTTGACAAAAGTGGCCATTATATAGAGGTGACCCTTATATACAGGTTCAAAATTAAAACACATATATTAAAACATCACAACTGTCATAAAAAAAGAAGATACACGTGTTATAAATAAGGTTTTTTTTTATTACATGAGACTGTCCATGTCAATACAACACAATACAATGATAGTACACAAATAACACACCTATTTTGTTTATTCACTTTTTAAAGAAGTCACCAGTTTTGGATTGCTTCCCATAGCATTCCACTCGCATCGAAGACACATGTTCTTCTATATCCATGGTAGCGCTTAGAATGTCACACCTGCCATGAAATAGAGCAAACTCTTTCAAGTAACTCACATACTTCTCCGCTTCTGTTATTGAACACACCTTTTGTTTCCTACTTTCAATCTCGCCTTCATCACTCCCATCATCATTTTCGTCACTATCATCACTTTGGCCCGATTCATTGCTATCCATTTCTTTCAAAAGAACCGATGCAGGTCTAGCCCAATCAACAATAGACTCGTAACTCGTCTTGACGTGTGTATCACAGTCAGCAACTTCATGTAATGGTAACCCAAACAATTCCTTTGACTTGGCTATGATGGACAGGGGTACATCATCGTCACCGTCGTCCTCATCGCTGTTGTCTCCGGTTGATGTATTCTCTTCGACAGACTGAAATCCACACCTTTCAAAACACCTTTTAATTGTTGAAGATTCCACTTCTTTCCAGGAACTGTGAATCCAATAAATGGCCTGGAGGACGTTAATATCTTTTAACAACTGTATGCCACATTTGCTTTCATCTTGTTCCATGGCAGAAATAACATGCTGCAGTTGACGCTTGCGGTATTTGAGTTTCATGGTCTGAATGATTCCTTGGTCCATTGGCTGGGATTTGGAAGTTGTATTGGGAGGAAGAAAAGCAAGTTTAACATTAGAAAGTTCTACTGTTGGGTGGGAAGGCGCATTATCAACAAACAGGAGCACTTTTCTACTCTGACGTCTCATTTTTCGGTTGAATTTTTCTATCCACCACTGAAACAAAGCACTGTTCATCCAAGCCTTTTTGTTACTTGTGTATATCACAGGTAGAGCCTCGGGTGTTATTTTCTTAAAACAACGTGGCTTTTTACATTTCCCTATTACAAGAGCCGGAAGCTTCTCCCCTGTCATACTGGCACACAACGCAACGGTCAGTCTCTCTTTGGATCACTTCCCACCGGCACATTCCTCTCCTTTAACTTTGAACGTGCTCTTTGTTGTATCTCTGTAGAAAAGGCCTGTCTCATCCATGTTGAAGATGTCCTGTGGTGTGTATCCCTCGCACACGGTCGGAAGCTTTGCCTTCCAGTCAATAATAGTAGCGTTATTGACATCACCTCTCTCGCCACTCATACTGCCCATAACAATGTTATGTCGGTGTTTAAACGAGTCCAGCCACCCATTTGACGCCTTGAATGACGCGACACCCAAATCTTCGGCAAATTTAAGTGCTTTCTCTTTAATCAACGGCCCACTCAAATTTATCCTTCTAGATGTCGCATTTTTAAACCAGTCCCACACTAGCTTGTTTATGTCATCATTGACTGTTGCTTTCTTCTGCCTTTTTTTTTCGGCTGAAATATTAGTGTCAAAATCGGCCAGAACATCAGCTTTTCTTTTTAAAATTGAATTAATCTGAGAACGCCCTACACCAAAATGATCGGCGATCTTTTGCGCACTTAAATTGCCTTTCTCAGATTTGTTGATAACGTCGATTCTCTGTTCTAACGTTAAAGCAGTACGATTTGTCGGTGGCATTTTGCATGCAGACGTATTCGTTAATACATTTCGCAAACACTGACATTGACTTTCAGAATATATTTTGTGTAATTGAAGGTTATTACCCATGTGGCATGTTTGACTCATGTGTTTGTTTCATATCACCGCTAATCCTTCAGTGGAGTATGACCGTTGATTACAGGTGAATAAGATCATGAGTCATTAAATAATCCTAACATGGGGCATCTTTACTGACCGCCGCCTTCAGCTATTCATGTTTATTTACCAATCATCTCTAGCTAGAAACAATCAGACACCTAACTTAACACTTCATTTGTTTTGTTTCTTGAGAATGAATAGAGTGATCATACATACAGATTACATTATGTACAGCCAATGGGAAGTCGTCTACTGTTCAGTGTCGCAGAAGTTACTGAGGGTCCGTTTGTTTTTCAATTACGATCAGAGAATTACAATGGAACTTTACATTGACGGAAAATAAACCCAAAGCTACAGACATGGCCAAATAAACACATTTAATTTATAATTTTTAAGATGATTCAAAAAGTAAAGACATAACCAGGGTTAAAAAACAACAACCAAAAAACGTCTTCACGACGATCATCTTGTGACCGTTATAGCAGGTTCAACCTGTGATTTTGGGTGAAAAATAGTGGCCGCTTGCCGTTATGGACAGGTGACCATTATGTACAGGTCAAATAAAGAAGGAAATGCATTGGGGGGATTTATAGTGGCCGTTATAGGCAGGTGACCGTTATATACAGGTGACCGTTAGACCAAGTTCGACTGTATCTTTAATTTTAGCATCATTTTTTATTAGCCAGCTACAAAATGTTGTGGCCACTTTGTATAAAAGTTAGTAATTGACTAATAAGGCTGTGGACAGAGTGAAACCTGGCATGGTGGTTTGCATGGATTTAACATAGCACAACTGACACTTGACCAGATTGACTGTCTGCATGAAATATTATTCCCAGAGATACAGTGAATCCTGTCTAAACCAAATCATGCCAGGAACCTAATATGTATTCGATTTAGACAGGATCTAGTGCTTAGAGGGTTACGTTTTAGAAGTTAGAAAATGCAGAATCATGAAACTTTGCCGATTTTGACAGGATTTCGGTTTGTTCAGGCTTCAGTTTAGACAGGTTTCACTGTAGTACTAGTTAGTTTTATCATTCTCAGTTCTGGACTGGTACTCAGACATTGACCCCCCTCCTCCCCCCTCTCTTTCTCTCTCTCTCTCTCTCTCTCTCTCTCTCTCTCTCTCTCTCTCTCTCTCTCTCTCTCTCTCTCTCTCTCTCTCTCTCCCTCCCTCCCTCCCTCCCTCCCTCCCTCCCTCCCTCCCTCTCTCTCTCTCTCTCTCTCCTTATCTCTCTCTCACTGACCTTGCCAAGGGAGGGGAGAATTAAGGGGATGTGTACAGAGTATAGGTATTTACCTGGGGTGGAACGTAGCCCAATGGTAATGTCCTCCTTGCCTGATACTTGGTCAGTTTAGGATTGTTCCTGTTGGGCTATTTCTTGTTCCAGCCAGTGCACCACAACTGGTATATTAAAGGCCGTGGTATGTGCTATCCTCTTTGTGGGATGATGCATATTAAATGTCCATTGCTTTTAATCTAAAAATGTAGACTATGTAAAAATTACCAAATGTTTGATAACTAATAGCTGATGATAAATAAATCCATGTACTCTGATGATGCCGTTAAACAAAACAAACTTTAACTTTGTATTTACCTGCGTTTCTTTTGTCATTCAGTATAGTAACCAATCAGTGATTCTGTTTTTCAGGCTGACAATCTAGAAGCGGTCACTACCCACTTCCGGAACTATGGCAAGGCGTACCTGAAGACTGTGCGAATTCACCCGGACACTCACGTTCAGCTGGCCATGCAGTACGCCTATTACAAGAAATACAGGCGGTATGCTCTACTTGTAGAAAATAGTAATAGTATGCATATTACAAGAAATACAGGCGGTATGATCTTCTTGTAGAAAATAGTAATAGTACACATATTACAAGAAATACAAGCGGTACGCTCTACTTGTAGAAAACAGTAATAGTATGCATATTACAAGAAATAGAGGCGGTACGATCTTCTTGTAGAAAATAGTAATAGTACACATATTACAAGAAATACAAGCGGTACGCTCTACTTGTAGAAAATAGTAATAGTATGCATATTATAAGAAATACAAGCGGTATGCTCTACTTGTAGAAAATAATAATAGTATGCATATTACAAGAAATACAAGCGGTATGCTCTACTTGTAGAAAATAATAATATTATGCATATTACAAGAAATACAAGCGGTACGCTCTACTTGTAGAAAATAGTAATAGTAAGCGTATTATAAGAAATACAGGCAGTACGCTCTACTTGCAGAAAACAATAATAGAATCTTATTATAAGAAATACAGGCAGTATGCTTACTTGTAGAAAATAATAATAGTATGTGTATTACAAGAAATACAGGTGGTATGCTCTACTTGTAGAAAATAGTAATAGTATGCGTATTACAAGAAATACAGACAGTATGCTCAACTTGAAATAGCTTGTTACAATAGTAATAGTATGCTTATTACAAGAAATACAGACAGTATGCTCTACTTGAAATAGCTTGTTACAATAGTAATAGTATGCGTATTACAAGAAATACAGACAGTATGCTCAACTTGAAATAGCTTGTTACAATAGTAATAGTATGCTTATTACAAGAAATACTGGCAGTATGCTCAACTTGAAATAGCTTGTTACAATAGTAATAGTATACTTATTACAAGAAATACAGACAGTCTGCTCAACTTGAAATAGCTTGTTACAATAGTAATAGCATGCTTATTACAAGAAATACAGACAGTATGCTCAACTTGAAATAGCTTGTTACAATAGTAATAGCATGCTTATTACAAGAAATACAGACAGTATGCTCCACTTGAAATAGCTTGTTACAATAGTAATAGCATGCTTATTACAAGAAATACAGACAGTATGCTCCACTTGAAATAGCTTGTTACAATAGTAATAGCATGCTTATTACAAGAAATCAAGACAGTATGCTCCACTTGAAATAGCTTGTTACAATAGTAATAGCATGCTTATTACAAGAAATCAAGACAGTATGCTCCACTTGAAATAGCTTGTTACAATAGTAATAGCATGCTTATTACAAGAAATACAGACAGTATGCTCCACTTGAAATAGCTTGTTACAATAGTAATAGCATGCTTATTACAAGAAATACAGACAGTATGCTCCACTTGAAATAGCTTGTTACAATAGTAATAGCATGCTTATTACAAGAAATACAGACAGTATGCTCCACTTGAAATAGCTTGTTACAATAGTAATAGCATGCTTATTACAAGAAATACAGACAGTATGCTCCACTTGAAATAGCTTGTTACAATAGTAATAGCATGCTTATTACAAGAAATACAGACAGTATGCTCCACTTGAAATAGCTTGTTACAATAGTAATAGCATGCTTATTACAAGAAATACAGACAGTATGCTCCACTTGAAATAGCTTGTTACAATAGTAATAGCATGCTTATTACAAGAAATACAGAAAGTATGCTCAACTTGAAATAGCTTGTTACAATAGTAATAGCATGCTCAACTTGAAATAGCTTGTTACAATAGTAATAGTATGCTTATTACAAGAAATACAGACAGTATGCTCAACTTGAAATAGCTTGTTACAATAGTAATAGTATGCTTATTACAAGAAATACAGACAGTATGCTCAACTTGAAATAGCTTGTTACAATAGTAATAGTATGCGTATTACAAGAAATACAGACAGTATGCTCAACTTGAAATAGCTTGTTACAATAGTAATAGTATGCTTATTACAAGAAATACAGACAGTATGCTCAACTTGAAATAGCTTGTTACAATAGTAATAGTATGCTTATTACAAGAAATACTGGCAAGAATTGTTTAATGTGTGTTTGGGGTAAGGAGTCTATTTATCAATGCCAATGAACTGCGTAAGAGAGATAATTATACGAGCTTGTGAGTCGTACTGATTTTATGAAAAGAGTGTCAGGATTCTTGTATCGCCCGAGCAAGAGCGAGGGTAATTTATGAATCCTGACACTAGCGGAGATACATTTTCAGTACGAGTTGTGTTTATTGTTTAACTTCAGATCTGGTGTAAATGCGATGCTGTTGGAGATAAGTTTTCAATACGAGTTGTGTTTATTGTTTTCAGATCTGGTATAAGTGTGATGCTGGTGGAGATTCGTTTTCAGTAAGAGTTGTGTCTATTGTTTAACTTCAGGTCTGGTATAAGTGTCGTGCTAGTGGAGATTTGTTTTCAGTACGAGTTGTGTTTATTGCTTAATTTCAGACCTGCTGCGACGTACGAGTCAGCTACAACTCGTATATTCTACAATGCACGCACCGAGACAGTCAGATCTTGTACGGTGGAAGCTCAAGACTGGTGTAAATCAATGGTGGACCCCAAGGCCAGTGTATGTATATGTTTTACCATCAGCAGTCTTGTTAGATCTACATTCCTTTGCTTCCCATTGTATGATGTCGTGTTAAACATTCATATTGTTTTATTTCAAAGGCTCAAAGACGCGTCCAGCTGTTTCTACGTGCCACTGACAAACACAACACGCTAATGCAGGAAGCTCAAGAATTAAAAGGTTATATTTTTTTGTTTTTCTACAATTAGAATTGATGCAAGTAGGTGATTTTATCCTGCTATCTGTTGAAGTGTGTTTTGTTTAATTACACCACTAGAGCACATTGATTTAATCATCGGCTGTTGGATGTCAAACATTTGGTAATTTTGACATATAGTCTTAAAGAGCAAACCCACTACTTTTTTTCCATTAGTAGCATGGGACCTTTTATATGCGCCATCCCACAGACAGGATAGCACTACCACGACCTTTGATATACCAGTTATGGTGCACTGGCTGGAATGAGATATAGCCCATTGGGACCACTGACAAGGATTGATCCAAGACTGACCTTTTATATGCACCATCCCACAGACAGGATAGCACATACCACGATCTTTGATATACCAGTTATGGTGCACTGGCTGGAATGAGATATAGCCCATTGGGACCACTGACGAGGATTGATCCAAGACTGACCTTTTATATACACCATCCCACAGACAGGATAGCACATACCATGATCTTTGATATACCAGTTATGGTGCACTGGCTGGAATGAGATATAGCCCAATGGGCCCACTGACGAGGATTGATTCAAGATTGACCATTTATATGCGCTGTCCCACAGACAGAATAGCACATACCACGATCTTTGATATACCAGTTATGGTGCACTGGCTGGAATGAGAAATAGCCCAATGGGCCCACTGACGAGGATCGATCCTAGACTGACTACACATCAGGTGAGCACTCTACAACTGGCCTATGCCCCCCCCCCCCCATAGTAGAGAACATATCTGAGGTGTTTTGGGCAGACGATTAAAACCCACTGGATGTTTCCCCCCATCTCAACCAGTGCCCTATAATTTGTATATCAAAGGTATGTGCTGTCCTGTCAATTGGAAAGTGCATATAAAAGATCCCTTCCTCTTGATTGTACTAGTGAGACCACATGAGCAATGTGTTTCTTCCTAGGTTGCGATATCAAAGGCCATGGTATGTACAACCCTGTCTGTGGAATGGTGCATATAAAAGATCCCTTCCTCTTGATTGTACTAGTGAGACCACATGAGTAATGTGTTTCTTCCTAGGTTGCGATATCAAAGGCTGTGGTGTTTACAACCCTGTCTGTGGAATGGTGCATATAAAAGATCCCTTCCTCTTGATTGTACTAGTGAGACCACATGAGTAATGTGTTTCTTCCTAGGTTGCGATATCAAAGGCTGTGGTGTTTACAACCCTGTCTGTGGGATGGTGCATATAAAAGATCCCTTCCTCTTGATTGTACTAGTGAGACCACAAGAGTAATGTGTTTCTTCCTAGGTTGCGATATCAAAGGCTGTGGTGTTTACAACCCTATCTGTGGGATGGTGCATATAAAAGATCCCTTCCTCTTGATTGTACTAGTGAGACCACATGAGTAATGTGTTTCTTCCTAGGTTGCGATATCAAAGGCCATGGTATGTACAACCCTGTCTGTGGAATGGTGCATATAAAAGATCCCTTCCTCTTGATTGTACTAGTGAGACCACATGAGTAATGTGTTTCTTCCTAGGTTGCGATATCAAAGGCTGTGGTGTTTACAACCCTATCTGTGGGATGGTGCATATAAAAGATCCCTTCCTCTTGATTGTACTAGTGAGACCACATGAGTAATGTGTTTCTTCCTAGGTTGCGATATCAAAGGCCATGGTATGTACAACCCTATCTGTGGGATGGTGCATATAAAAGATCCCTTCCTCTTGATTGTACTAGTGAGACCACATGAGTAATGTGTTTCTTCCTAGGTTGCGATATCAAAGGCCATGGTATGTACAACCCTGTCTGTGGAATGGTGCATATAAAAGATCCCTTCCTCTTGATTGTACTAGTGAGACCACATGAGTAATGTGTTTCTTCCTAGGTTGCGATATCAAAGGCTGTGGTGTTTACAACCCTGTCTGTGGGATGGTGCATATAAAAGATCCCTTGCTGCTAATCGAAACGAGTAGCCCATGAAGTGGCGACAGCAGGTTTCCTCTCTCAATATCTGTATGGTCCTTAACCAAATGTCTGACGCCATATAACCATAAAATAAAAAATGTGTTGAGTGCGTCATTAAATAAAACATTTCCTTCTTCTTCCTAGGTTGCGACCGACATCTGCTTGGCCTGTACCTGATTTCAAGAGAGAATAATCTGGATGTCCCAGAACTATATATGGATCCATCCTTCATTAAGAGGTGTGTATACTCAGGACTTAACCAACATATTTATTGTATCTTAGTAAATGCAAATACACTAAATGCAAATACACTAAATCCAAATCTTGAGTTATGTACAATATATAGGTTTTTTTTATTCTATAACTTACTAAAAAATATTCTTGTTGTATTTGATATTTTAGTTTATTACATGCCTATTCGATCTTACTATAAGTGATAAAGACATTTTCAAACTGTGTGATAAATTTATCTTGTATCACACATGTGTGTGATCTGGACAGGAACTTGGAAATGGGGAAATCTTTTTATTTTTACTAGAGTTGGTGCCTTTTTATTACTGACATATTGTTTTATTTACAAATTATGTCACATCGTATTTGAAACATTACACAAGTTTGCCACAGAGTTTGATTGTTAATGTTCATGGCCTTGGCTGAGAAATAGCCTAATAAGCCCACTGATGGGAATCGAACCCAGACCGACGTTGCATCAGACAAGCACTTTACCACTGGGCTATATCCTGCCTCTGGGCTTAAACATTTCACTTGGGTTAACTTTGTCATGTGAACTCTGCAACACATGTTACCCTTTTAACTTATTAGCACATGCAAGTTCACCTGGATATGCAGGTTTCCTCTCCAAGACTATGTCAAAATTGCCCAATGTTTGACATTCGATAGCCGGTCATTAGTAAATCAATATGCTCTAGTGCTGTTGTTAAACAAAACAACCTTTAGCCTGTATCATGTATCAAGTTTTTCTGGTTTGAAAGACAGTTTATTGTTGTTGTTTTTTGACAACTTATTTTATTCAGTTTAAAACTGCATTGTGTTTGTGTGCTGACCCTGATGTACTAGTGCTAAGCTAATGTTTGTGTGTTTTTCTTCATTCAGTGGAGGTGCAGGCCGTTTCGTGACCTAGTCCACTTTTGTTGCCTTTTTTATTGCTTTTTGTTTTTGACAACTTATTTTATTCAGTTTAAAACTACTTTATGTTTCTGTGCTGATCCTGATGTCAATGTAATAGTTATAAAATCAGTACGACACCCAATCTCCTATAATAATCTCTAGTTATAAACTAGTTATAAACTTCTATAATAATCTCTAGTTATAAACTAGTTATAAACTTCTATAATAATCTCCAGTTCTAAGCTGATGATTGTGTGTTTTCCTTCATTCCTTCGGTTTGGGATCGATCCCAGTCAGTGGGCCCATTGGGCTATTTCTCGCTCCAGCCAGTGCACGGCGACTGGTACATCAAAGGCCATGGTATGTGCTATCCTGTCTATGGGATGGTGCATATAAAAGATCCCTTGCTGCCAATCGAAAAGAGTAGCCCATGAAGTGGTGACAGCGGGTTTCCTCCTTCAATATCTGTGTAGTCCTTAACCATATGTCTGATGCCATGTAACTGTAAATAAAATGTGTTGAGTGCGTTGTTAAACAAAACATTTCTTTCTTTCATTCAGTGGAGGTGCAGGCAATTTTGTGATCTCGTCCAGTTTTGTTGGCTTCACAACAGTGTACGGGGGAGTGGCTCCCATGTGCAAGGATGGTTACGGCATCATCTACAGGATCCAGGATGATGAGTAAGATCAGCTTAGTTATCATTCTAATGATTTACCTATTTTATTTGTAGTTGCACTATACCATGTAACATACGGCTGGCTCAAAGTTTAAAGTGTACCTAATCTGCAGTGAAGACTTGGTCTGTGAACAGTTTTGTAGACTCAGTCTGTAAAGATTTTGTGTAGACTCAGTTTGTTAAGTGTTTGTGTAGACTCAGTTTGTAAAGATTTCGTGTACAGTTGATGAAGATATTGCATAGACTCAGTTTGTGAAGACATATGTGAAGACGTTTGTAGTGTTCTCTCTCTCTCTCTCTCTCTCTCTCTGTCTCTGTCTCTGTCTTTCTCTGTGTCTCTCTCTCTCTGTCTCTCTCTCTCTCTCTCTCTCTCTCTCTCTCTCTCTCTCTCTCTCTCTCTCTCTCTCTCCCTCTCCCGCTCCCTCTCCCGCTCCCACTCCCTCTCCCTCTCTCCCTCTCCCTCTCTCCCTCTCTCTCTCTCTCTCTCTCTCTGTCTCTGTCTCTGTGTCTTTCTCTCTCTCTCTCTCTCTCTCTCTCTCTCTCTCTGTCTCTGTCTCTGTGTCTTTCTCTCTCTCTTTCTCTCTCTCTCTCTCTCTCTCTCTCTCTCTCTCTCTCTCTCCCGCTCCCTCTCCCTCTCTCTCTCTCTCTCTCTCTCTCTCTCTCTCTCTCTCTCTCTCTCTCTCTCTCTCTCTCTCTCTCTCTCTCTCTCTCTCTCTCAACCAAAATTCGAAACAACCAAACTGTTTACAACATGTCGAGATATCTTTA
Organism: Gigantopelta aegis; assembly: GCF_016097555.1. Taxonomy (NCBI): domain Eukaryota; kingdom Metazoa; phylum Mollusca; class Gastropoda; order Neomphalida; family Peltospiridae; genus Gigantopelta; species Gigantopelta aegis. The sequence goes on from NC_054707.1 coordinate 16,869,820, forward strand.
AACAAACATTCCTTTCCTTTCCTGTTTAGGATTGTCTTCTACTTGTCAGCGTGGAAGTCTGACGAGGAGACGGATGCGCGGGAGATGGAGAGAATGCTCCATGACTGTCTGGATGAGATGCGGCTGCTCATTGACAACCACCACATAACCTCCGCCCGTCTGTAGCCTCCTCCTGTCTATAGCCTTTTTTCGTCTGTAGCCTCTGCTCATTATTTGACAAAAAGGTGTCTAAATTTCAGTTTGACCAGGTTTTCTAAATTTCTACTACAAATATTCAATCAAGAACCTGCCTGAATTTCTCGTTTCATATGGATGGTCTTTGAATTTTTGTTATTTGAATTGAGTATTTTTTCACTTTCTATCAGTCGATGTGGACGTTATTTGGACTTCTGCAGGGCTTATAGCTTATGGTAGGCCCACTCCCATGGCTAGTGATATTCAGTGTTGGGCTAGTAAATAACTACTATTGCCATGCCAGACAGGGCTTCTAGATTATGGTAGCCCCACTCCCATGGCTAGTGATATTCAGTGTTGGGCTAGTAAATAACTACTATTGCCATGCCTGACGTGAATTTGTTTTAGTCAAATGTTGCATTTAAGTCTTATTTAGTAAATATGAATATCCTGCCCCCTCTTTCCACCCCCAATCTAAGGGTTTTTAAGCTCTGTCTCCTTCTTTAGGTGACATATCCAATTATTCCTATTAGTAAAATTGTATTTAATAAAAGTAGGGCTAGTGAATTTTTAATCATGACTAGTACATTTTTAAAATCACTGATCCGATGGCTAGTGGATTTTTAATCATGACTAGTACATTTTTAAAATCACTGATCCCATGACTAGTACATTTTTAAAATCACTGATCCCATGACTAGTACATTTTTAAAATCACTGATCCCATGACTAGTACATTTTTAAAATCACTGATCCCATGACTAGTACATTTTTAAAATCACTGATCCCATGGCTAGTGGATTTTTAAAATCACTGATCCCATGGCTAGTGGATTTTTATAACAATCCTAGAAGCCCTGACTTCTGTTATTTTTCTATTCTGTTTTTTCTTTTCTTTTTTGGCCTGGAAATTTCCTAGGTTTTAGTTTTAGCCTATCAGTTTGTTCTTTTTAAATATACTGAATACTTTTTGTTTTTAAATTACATCATCCATAGAATATTTTAATGTCACTCAATTAAAGACGAGCTGTGTTTTTTGTTTTTGTTGAATAGCAATAAAAGTGCTTATTTTACACAAAATTAAATAGATTACTCAAGTCCGAACAGTTTTTTACAAAATAGGTTTTGGCTTGAATTCATTTGGTTAGCTATATATGAAATTTTGTATATAGCTTTATTATATATTGTTACAGATCAAATCAGACTTTCATGGCAATTTACCTATTTTTAACAGAGTTGTGGCTCTTGAATTTGGGAGATATAAAAATGTTTTGTGCCCAATAGGGAACATCTGTTGCTTTAGCAGTACTTTCAGAATGCTTGTCCATGTAATATTTTTTTGTATTGTCATTTAAAAAATTAATGGGATCACTTTGTTAAATGTCAGGCAGCCAAACCTTTTAGAGTCTTTATCATGGAAGAGCAAATTTGTTTACAACTTTTAAAATATTGTGTGAATGCATGAACACTTTTAATTATTTAGAGTTTTAATTTTATTTTATTATATGAACTATTGTATTATGGTGATTTTATTTTTGTTTGTAATTTTTGTTTATATATATATATTTTTTTCATTATAATTTTTGGCATGCTTCCATCAGAGAACTGTTCAAGCACGCCTGTCGAGGGCACAACCTCTGACTTTGCCAGAGTGTTCTATCCATGACGGGGGGCATCGATTCACATTGGAAGTGCATAGTGAAGTGAAGTGTATTTGGTTTGTCAGTGGTGTTGCATGGTTCTTAACATAAATGATCAGTGATCCATTTTTGTAAATTAAGACTTCATGGATTGTACTTACAAAGCCTGTTTATGTTTTACACCCATGAAAGTACATACATTCACAATACTTAAACACCGGCATTCTAAGAAAAACAGGCTTTGTAAATTAATTTTTAAAAACTACAACACATTATCCATTTTGGTGTATCATACAGATTTTAATCATGTCATGTTGTAGGTCAGACTTTCCCTCCAACCCAATCTTTTACTAATTTAGTATAGCATCCACGTCATATCGGATCATATTTAACAGAATGCAGCAAGTGACTGTGGGAATGGCAGTATCAAAATGTGAGCTCACTACTTACATATACAGTGAAACCGGTCTAAACCGGATCACGCCAGGGACCTAATATTTATCTGATGTAGATGAGATCTGGGTCCGTGTTTATAAAACGTTTAGAGTCCTGATTCAATTTCTAATGACATCACACACATACAGTTTGTAAGGTGTTGTCATGACATTACTACCTCAGACTCTGTTAAAGTCTCGAGTTCAGACTATTAAAGTTTTATAAGCACCAGACCTGGTATCACATTTTAGAATTTGGACAATTCTGAATGAAACTTGGCTGGTTAGGCCAAGATTCTGGTTTGCTCAGGGTCCAGTTTAGAGAGGTTCCACTGTGTATGGTATTCCACAGGGCTCAGCACTAGTACCTCTTCTCTTTATACTATACATGAATAATCTTTTACATACAGTGATAAAAGATTGGCAATATTTTTAAAGCCTTTGGTTTGATCTCAACTCATTTACCCTCCTGCTTCGGAGTTGGTCACTGGCGATGTCAGAGGCTAAATCCGAAGTGGGTGTGCCTGAACCCTTGTGGATAGGGGCACGTTAAACCCAGTTTCCATTCCATTCAACTCATTTAGGTAAAGGCTTGGAAACATGGGTAACACTGTATTTCTTTTATTATTTGTTTTCATGGTAGCAAATATTACTCATTTCAGTATCCAATTAGAATAATGTTATTAGGAACATTTATTCGACATTGGATGATACAGTGACTTGTTTTGTCAAAACAGGGAAGATATTGTTCTTTGTTATATAGAGATAATTAAACCACATACTGCAGTTTAACTTTTGCTCATAAACTTCATTGTGCATGCAGATTGAAAATTTACTGAATAATTGTTGTGCCAGAATTATCAATGAGTACTATTATATTATTTATATTTTTATATATATTTTTTTTTTTTGGAAGCACATCTAAATTAAATAATTTTCCCCTTCCTTTTGGTCTTATTAATCTAGATTGTCCCCTTAAATTATTCTGTCCCGGATTGGGCCCCTGGCTATCCAGAAGTGGGACCCGGGACAGACCTGCTTGAAACCTTAGTGGTATAAGAGCATGTTAAAATATTTTAACTCAGCTCAGTGATTGTTATGAGTTAAACTTCAGTTCAGGATTTACAGGCAGCTATGAATACGAGTAGTTTATGTCTTTGGCACATTCTGAGCTCTGTTCCATGAAATCATTTTAGCATCTTGATGTGGCTCATTTTTGCAACTATGATGTGACTTCTTGATTTTATAGTGACCTCGATAAGAATATGAAGGGAAATAACTCAATATTTGCACATAGTGATAATGGTTTCTGGAAGACACCAACATATTATTATTAAATATTTCTAATGATAGTATCTGTTAATTTGTTAATCTCTAAGAATTTATTGATCTCTAATCATAGCTATAATAGTTATGTCATTAAGAACACATTTCTATAACCGGTAAAAATTAAATTATAGCCAGCTGTTGTCATGTCATATCACACAATCGGGTTGATACCGAACCCAAAGAATTGCACGATTTCATTGGTTTATCTTAAAATTATACATTGATAATAAGATAATATTAACCAATTAGGAACAAGCTAACAAACACATATATAACATATATAATAGGGTTGTCAACTTAACACAAATTAGATTGTAAAATATCAACCTTCAGTCAGGAAGCATTTATTCTTTGTAATTCCATACCCGGCGACAATTTATTAAAAAGGTGGTGAAAAATCACCAGTTGCAGCCTATTAATTATGTGCCTGCTATAATTGTGATAGTAAATTTAAATTACTTTGAGGAACATTTGTGAATCTTAAATGTAATGATAATATCATCGATTGTAAGTCACTAAAATCATTTGTAATTACAATACTGTTGTGTTATGGATCAGGGCTCAGACCTTTGGCTTAATATATTTTATAAACTGTATTGATTACATGTTTTTTACTGAATGGGTTTACTTGTGTGATAAAGTCTTCTTCTTTCATAGCATTTGTCTTTAACTCTTAATAAACTCATATCTTATGTTCAATGCAGAAATAATATGACGAAGTAATGCATATGTCAAGCCAAAATCATCTTTTTGAGAAAATCTTGATGCTAGAAATGTTAACAACAAACTAAAAGTTATAATTTGTAGTCAGTTTGCTAGAGAGTCGGAAGAAATTTGCTCCCCAGTTTGTTTTAGGTGGCCTGGTTTCTGCATAGTACGCAATACAAGTATATGTACAGGCACTAATCTAGCCGGTAAAATTGCAGGATTTTTTTTCCGGCAATAGCTGGATTAAGTCATTAAGTTGTTAGCAATAGTATGAGGTTGATGTTGCTGTAATATTTTGGATGTAATCTAATTTCAAGCACAATCTCACATTAGGTAAAAATTTATCTGTCACTCAAAATTAAGTTTTTGCCTTTTAAAATGCTCATCATTCTGGCCAGTGCACCACGACTGGTTTATCAAAGGCTGTGGTATGTTCTGTCCTGTCTGTGGGATGGTGCATATAAAAGATCCCTTGCTACTAATGGAAAAATGTAGCGGGTTTCCTCTGTGAGAATTACCAAATGTTTGATGTCCAATAACCGATGATAAATAAATCAATGTGTTCTAGTGGTGTCATTAAAAAATTAATATTTTTTTAAATGCTCAAGTCATTACTTGAGGGAGAGGCAGTTCCCCAGACCCCCATCCCAAATGTAATCTTACATTTTAGGTGCATTATTGGTTTTTGTTTTAATTTTCCAATTAATGGTAGATATACTTATGTTTTTTGTTTAAATGTAGCTTTGTGATTTCTAAAATATCAAATTACAATTTACCTGTAGAAGCTTAGAATATGAATTGTTTGTACACCCCATTTCTTTCTGGCCGGCACAGTTCTTACTGTAGTAGCTAAAACAGAGCTGGTGTTTATTAAACGTTTAAGTCTAGACTCATGACTCTAATAAAGTCCGATGTACTACCCTGTCTGTTAGATGGTGCATATAAAAGATCACTTGCTGCTAATTGAAAAGAGTAGCCCATTAAGTGGCGACAGTGGGTTTCCTCTCTCAATATCTGTGTGGTCCTTAACCATACGTCTGATGCCATATAACCGTAAATAAAATGTGTTGAGTCCTGGGCACAACAATGGGTTAGTCATTAAACTCATTCTGGGTGGGAGCCAGTACCGGGCTGCGAACCCAGTACCTACCTGCCTTATGTCCGATGGCTTAACCACTACACCACCGAGGCGGGTGATTGAGTCTAGATTCTAAACATTTTATAAACAGGTGCTGATCTTTATGTGTTAAGTGTTGGATGAAAAAGCGACCATGGTCTTCCTGTTTGAAGGCGTATTGTAGATGAAATGTCCTATCAGTTCAATTAACGAGAAACACCTTGGCCAATAACTAATGTATTAAATAAAAATTGTATTTAACAGTTTTTATAGACTAAACCCGGTATGTATCACTTGTTACTTTTCAGTTAATTAATGGTTATTGTTGATGAAGTAGAATTAGTTAATGTGTTGTTTTTGTTTTGTTTTTTTCTTGAAAACTGGTAGTACTTGTTGTATGCTCTTTGGATGTTACTGGATTTAGTGATTAAACCGTAAACCAATTTAAACCAAGTTTTATTAACCCGTAAACTCCATGCATGCATGTACTTGTGTGTATGTGTATAATTACATTGTCCGAACTAGAGGGTGTAGTTATTATTGTTTTGGGGGTGGGATGTAGCCCAGTGTTAGAGTGCTTGCTTGATGTGTGGTCAGTGTGGGATCGATCCCCGTTGGTGGGCCCATTGGGCTGTTTCTCATTCCAGCCAGTGCACCACGACTGGTATATCAAATGCCATGGTATGTGCTATCCTGTCTGTGCTGCTAATCAAAAAGAGTAGCCCATGAAGTGGCGACAGCGGGTTTCCTTTCTCAATATCTGTGTGGTCCTTAACCATATGTCTGATGCCATATAACTGTCAAAAAAATGTGTTGAGTGCATTGTTAAATAAAACATTTCCTTATTATTGTTTTGAATAGGTAATACCGTACATATTGTCTAATACTGATTCTTGTAATATTCTAGAAACTTAATCCTGTCATATTTTATCAGTAATATGGTTCAATCCCAATTTTATTTAATACTAGTGACTGTATTGAATGTTTTCTTCTAGTATGTGTATGATTCGTTTTCTTTCCTGTGTTACTGAGTTTTTTATGTGAGATGTAGATAATAATTTAAATGTTGATTTAAACCACATAATATTGCATAGCCTGATGTCTGAATGTACTGTGACTTGTTTAATAAAATAGGAAAATTAATGTCTATATTTATACAAGTTTCTTCTTTCCTATTCTTTAACAATTATAATTCAGTCATGTTTTATATGGTTTATAAATGGCATTAATTTCTTCTGTTGTTTCGGCTAATATTTTAGTCAGCCTGTCCTAGCTATCAGATTATAGTTCACATATTATCATGTTTCTACCAAGTCTTTGACGTATACACCAAACAGCAAAAGAAAAACATTTTAGTATCTGTATGTTGTTAACATAAATTTAATTTGGTAAATAGTCTGTCCAAATTGGCGTTAAATGTTACAAGTCATTTATAGTGTATAAGTCACAGACAGACATTTCCTAAAAAAAACCCATCATTACCATTTGCCCCAATTTTGGAACCGAAAAAGTGTCTGTCTGATTATTTTATTAGATAAAATTAATGGCATTTCTAACTGAATAATTTTACATTAATTAAGAAACCCTGAATTAATATTCATATTTCTTTAGTTTTTTTTATATAATGTTTAGAGACTATATTTTGGTGCATTAATTAGCAGATAAGATTGGCAGCTTTTATTCTATTCGAAATGTGGTTAACGTTTTTCTAACTGTTTTAAACTTGAATACTATAATTATAGATTGCTTTAAAGGGACATTCCTGAGTTTGCTGCAATTTTTAAGATGTTATTGACTACCGGGTAACAGAGACTTTTTTTAACGATTGTAATTACATATCAAATATATTTTTCTGCATAAAATATTAGTAGCTGTATATTAAATATGTTTCTGATCGTTCTAATATTTGTACTAGGTTAAATTTCATTTTATAATTTTTTCATATGTACGAAATTATTTGAACACAAGAAAATATATTTAATATGTAAGTTTAATCATAGAAATATTTTATTAGTCAGAAACATCTTACAATGCAGCAAACTCAGGAATGTCCCTTTAATATTTGTTATGAGTATACATTCACCAAGCAAAATTGAACAAGTCAGCTATCTAATAATGTTTAGTTTGATATGCTCTTATAGAGTTGACTCCCTTTATTCATGTAATGAGAGGCCATCTTGGATTCTGAATGTGTCCTGATTAAATGAAAAGACCAAGATGGTGCTATATGATTAATTAAACTTTTTTCTTTGTTAAACTGATGACAAAGGAAAAGAATAAATTGATCCCAAAAAAATCATTTGTATAATATTCATATTTATAATCAACGGTATAGTGTTTGGCTGTCTGTTTTGTTTTGTTTTTGT